>NC_063192.1:30920000-31050000 GCF_017589495.1 Alosa alosa | reverse complement strand
GGAGCAGGAGCGAGGTTATCCGGTCCGCTCTCTCGCCGCCAGTCACAGGAGTGTGCTGATGGTGATCTGGCCGTCCTCCGAGCAGCTGATGGTGCACTCGCCCAGTCCGCTAACGATTTTCCGCACGTCCCTCTCAGACAGCTGCGCTGACCCTCTGTCAGTCACGTTTTTCCCTGTCTCCTTCACCACATCTTTCCCTTCATCATCCTCCACCTCCTCCTCCTCTCCATCCTCTCCTTCCTGCTCACTGTCCTCGTCCTCCTCTTCCTCCTCCTCGGTGATGGAGCAGAGGCGCGTGGCGCTGCTGGGCTTGTCTGCGGGCGGCTGGTAGTGGCACTGGCCGTTGAGCAGCCGGCGCCGTGGCGCCACGGGCACCATGCCCTCGCCCAAAAGCTGCTGGCGGCAGTGGCGGAAGTCGCTCTGCCTCTTGAGCCGCTTGAACTCGCTGAAGGAGGACGAGGCGTTCTGGAGCAGGCTGAGGGCCAGCGCGCGGGTCTTGTCCGCCTTGGGCAGCAGCACGGCGTGGCAGCGCAGCACCACCGCCTTGTTCTTCACCTGGTGCCGGTAGATCCAGGCAAAGATCTTGGGCCGGTAGGCCTCGGCCGCGCAGTAGGTGATGCGGCTGAGCGAGAACAGGTGGCTGGGCTTCTTGCGGCCGCTGGCGTCTGCGCCCATGCGGATGCCGTGCGGCCCCACGCTCAGCTTCAGCTTGAGGCTCTGCTCGCCGTAGTTGCTGTGCTGCCAGATCTTGGCCACGGCCTCCTGCACGCAGTCCTCGCCCTTGGCCAGGATGGTGACGGCGCTGCCCAGGTAGCGGACGCTGTACGCCGGCTCCTCGCGGTTGAGCTCCACCTTCTGCCGCTTACTCTGGAAGACGCTGGCCAGCCAGTGGAAGGGGCAGTCGGGTCGCAGGTCAGGGCAGGAGTTCAGCAGCGAGGACAGAAGCGAGTGGTAGGTCAGTCCGGCGCCCAGGCTCTTGGGCTTGCTCTTCTCCTCGTCCTTCACCAGCACAAACTTGCTCCTTCTCCAGGGCAGCATGGCTACAGCAAGCCAGCGGTGGAGCGGGCATGAAGCCCCTCTCCCTGTGCAAGCTAATGAGAGAGAGTGAAAGAGAAGGAGTGTGTGTGTGTGTGTGTATGTGTGTGTGTGTGTGTGTGTGTGCGCGCGTGCGTGAGTGTGTGTGTTTGTGTGTGAATCGGGGAAAGGGAGAGACAGAGCAGAGAGAGGAAATTCTGCCACGCACTGGAGAGAGACTGAGAGAGCGGTGAGCCTGAGCCAGTCAGTTCCACCACTCGCTCCTCCTTCCTCTCTCCATCCTCCTCCTCCTCCTCCTCTCTCTCTCTCTCTGTCTCTCCCTCCCTCCCTCTCTTCTTCTCTACCGTCTGGCTGCATCACTGAGAGTGGAGCAGTGCTTGGAACGCAGCCTGGTGCTTGAGCATCCTTTGCTTAACTCTTTCATCCCTCAGTCCCTTTCATTTCTCCCTGCCCAGGGAGTTTTCATTTCCAAAGCAAAACATTTGACAGTAAATTGAGAGCATTTTATAGTTTTATTTTGATCTGTGTGCTCCTAGGGTTTCTCTAAAATATAATGAAATGAGCTGTTAATTTTCTAGTCTATACATTTCAAAGAATAAGTTTTCTTGAAGTAAATGTGGCTGTGATTCTCAAAGGTGCAGTTCAATCTACACCGACTTTGTTTACTTAAGGCACTGCTACCAGAAAAGACACTGAATTATCCTTTGCTGGCAAGATGAGAGTTATTGTTATTGCTACCAGCATGCATATGAATTGTATTCATTAAAAGAGATTCCACGGAACAAATTAGATAAAGAATGGATTGCAATAAATTAACTAATATTAATTCATTAAAATGAAACAGTAATTCAAAATTAAAAGTCGAATAACCCTCAAGTAGAGCAGCACAGAGTTCTGACAATTGAGTTAAAAGGCTGAATATAGTCATTACCTCAGGCTATAGTACACCCCAATCTGGCAAAAACGTCCTTTCAGTAATTATTATTTGATTAAGATGCTGACAGAATTTTCCTCTACTCACAAAGGATGCAGCCCATTGTAAGCTCTCCCCTAATTCATCATACCATAAGCAAAAATGTTCAAATAACACTGAGTTCAGATCTTACAATGAGGTCTTCTGTTTTTAGCCTCTGGTTTGCACCTGACTGACTGTGGGCCATTTTGGGAGAGAGAATAGCGAGGGGATCAACAGTCATGAATCACTGCGAGCCGAGCATCTATCAGCCTCATGGGCCTGCTCTGAGACGGGGAGTGCATTTGTCACCGTGAGATGAAGTCTCCATATGAGGGGCCGACTCAAACAGAGAGACACTCATTCTTGTCTATTGTTGCCACCTGAACGTCCATTACTGAAACAGGAACACGATGGCACGATACAAAACTTGTCATTAGATTCATGTGAGCACACATCCACATCATAATAGAGTGTTAACCCATATTAAATTGAGATAGTCTCAGTTTGTTATGTATTTAAGTTTTTTTTTTTTTTTTTTTAAGCCTCACTTCTCACAGATCATCATTTTTATTCTTACAGTGTCTGATGAGGCAAGGAAGAAAAATATGCACTGCTCGTAACATTTCCGCTCAATCTGTGTGTGAAATGCTTATACAACTGATGTATAAAGGGGCAAACTCAAAATATGATGTACAGGCTCTGCATCTAAGAGTCACTTTACAAAAGGCCATTCTCATAGTTACAAACATCCTGTATGGAGTCCTGGAATGGAGCAACCGAAAATAGTTGTTTTAGTACGGTCCACTTATCACAAAATGGTGCAATGCTCCATTTTCTTTCATGTTCACATCATACTCTAATACAACTCAGCTATTCAAGTATTCTTAGATTTAGCTTCACTTAGTGACCCAAAAATACTGGAAGCTCTGAGCAGCAAATATATAGCCAAGAGCATTAACTGACACAACTTTTTGGATGAAAGAGAGTGCTCTTTTCAACAACACTGCCTCCTCGGAGGGCAATAGAGGAATATTTATCAGTTGTATGGGGAGTATCAAACCACAAACAACAACACAAAAAAAAAATTAACAGCAAAAACAACAACATAGAAAAATAACTGAGTGTGTTCCTTATTTAACCTCTGATAAGGAGTACTGTATATGGCTCCTTTGAAATATCTTTGCCTCTCTAACAGCTGAGGGACCTGGTAAAACACTAGTCCATTTGAGACGGCCCAGTCCTAATGAGAGAACACAGTGTTGTAATTGGAGGCAGTTGCCTATATGCCACCGAAGATTAAAATGGGCCCTGCAGCGCTGAAGTCATCCATGTCAAGCTGGCCTTTACTGAGATTGATGCTCCAGTGTGCACACTGACTGATCATGGGAGGGAGAGTTCTCATGACCAGAGAGCAGAGCTGATAAATGACTTCAGGAGGTATCAAACAAGGAATCGACTCCAGGCCAAATGAGAGGCCATTTGCATTCGTATTAGTCACCATTCATGTTCTGTCTTTGGCTTTGATTTCGGCTCACTGTGCCTTATCTTCAGCAGCTAATGGGTCCTGAGGCTGAGGTCACAGGTGCAGCCCCACTGCAAATACAACATGATGGCACATGTGCAAATGACTTTTCTGGTAATTCTGTTCCAACTGAATGAGTAATACATTAGCTGTTGCTATCTTTTCTGCAACATTTGTTTGTTCAGAAAGCACTGATTTTTTTAGATACTCAAAATTTCTTAAATTCTTTATGCTATAGTTTAGGGACTCACTACATGCAAGTATTCTTACTCAAGTATACACAACAATGTACAGCCTATTACATGTCAACAGAGTGCACTACAACCAATATAATGATATTTAACAATAATTAATCGGAGCAACAACAAGAAAGAGGCCTGGAGCTGGGGTTGTTTAGTGGGCATCTCTCTTTGGCAGTATTGTAACGTCGGTGCCTTTTGGACTGAGTGCCAGAATGCAATGTGTGTGAATGCTGGTTTGTGTAATGTCGGTTTTAGTTAGTGTAATTGCGTTTTCCGTGTCATGTATGTGTTAGCTTGTGTAGTCTTTCTTTACGTTGTACCTCATGTGTTTTGCCCGGTGTATTGTATGTGACTACCCTGTTCGTGTATCGTGCTTGTTTTATTGACTTCCCTTGTGTTTCCTATGTAATGGTGTCTTGGTCTGTGTCCCTGCTCTCGTTCTCAGCTAATAAACCTTTTGATTGAACAACTGTGTGTGTCGCTATCAAATCGTTACAGTACTTTTGATGAATTAGGCCCAGTCCACTGAATTAGGCCCAGTCCACTGAATTAGGCCCACTCCACTGCTACAAGACTCAACAGGCCTCTCAGACCCACCCCACTCCATACCCAAGTAACATTAGGACACATGGCAATATATGAGACAACAGATACCTCTCAAGTCAAGATACACACTATATATTGGCTTTCTTCACATCTTTACACGTATCATGTATATGCTTGTATATTTACATAATATGCCCCCCCCCCACACACACACACACACACATCCCATTGATATTGATTTTATGAAAATCAATACAAACTTGATCAAAGTTATGTCAAAGTAAGGCAGCAACTTCCAGAACATTGTGTGAAATCCAGCAACATCCAGGCTCAAGTGCCCATGTGAGTGCCTCAGCCATAGCCACAGACTCTTCTCAGCAGCCTCAGACAGCTACAGCTAAAATCCAAAAGAAGTGATGGGGCTGATCATTACATGTTCATATTACTGCCATATGTATATATTAGTGCCATATGTATATATTAGTGCCATATGTATATATTACTGCCATACACTATGTCATTTCTATTTGGAACAATTAGGGGTTTTCATGTACTTCAGTTGAATAATGATGGAAATCTGTGCTAACAGGCATGTAACACATGGATGAACAAAGCTTTGATGCATTTTCATAGTTTATTTGGTGGGAGAATTTGGTAGATGTACACCCTCCCAGCTAATTAGCGGTGCCCCTCTGGAGGGCTGAAGACAGCCATTAGACTGTATAATGACTGTTTGTTTCTTCTTCTCATTAGACTTTTCCAGTAGACTGCCACTGGAGAGGAAATGCAGAAATACCCCCGACTGCAGACTGCAAATTCTGACAATAACTGTCTATTCTGAACAACCTGCCTTTTTTTTCCAGATTTGGGTTTGTGGTAGTGAGCAGCCACAAGTCCGGTTTGCCCTCCTTTTGTCTGGCGTTATCAGCACTCTCCTTTTACATGCAGCATCCGTAGAGCGGAGCACTTTTAAATCAATCCAATTACTCTTATCTAAACCCTCGCCTTTGAAAGAAAGGATTTCTTTTGTTGTATTACTTACAATTCGTTCTGCAAACTGGTCCTTTGATCGGCGTGCAATATATTTGCTTCCATATTTCTAGCTGGGCAAGCTAATTGAATTTGGTTCTCTCTTCATCATGCTAAGCTTATCCCAGACATTGTAATCAATGCACAGGGCTCAGCAGCAAAGGCCTGTCTGCTAGATGCTTGATTTATAGCCATGGAGGAGGACAGTGGCAAAGCAATGCTTCCTATAAAGAATGAGTACTGCCAGATGGGAGAGGAGAGAGCATTTCTCTGCCTCATGCTCAGATAACCCCCTTTTGTGAGATGCCATTGTGAGATGCCAGACAAAATAATTGTAGGACAAAATTGTTGGAATCTTTTTAATCATTGCAGGCAAAAAAACCCCAAAAAAAAATATGCTGAAAATTCTTGTTAATACCACATTGATAAGTAAAGCTGACATTGACATTTAAGAATTTGAATGTAGCCAATTTTGTAATGCCAATTGGTTTTGTTGATGGGCAGGACCCTCTTTCCTCTCTGATGAGTATGGACTCAGATTATTTCCCTGATGCTCTGCTCATGGAGTGGTTTGAGAGCCGCTGCTGATTTATGATGTTGACTGAGCCAGCATTGATCATAGGAGTGCAAATTTACCTGGGCTGTGGCATATGGGACAATGCACATTTATAAGAAGAAACTGACCTGTAGGAAGAAGCTTAGTTGATATCTTACAATATTTGCTTAATCATTCAAGGGGAATGAGAAACAATCCCCTTTAGTGACGCCTCAGTGCTTTTTGCTCTGTTCGATCCCCTCCTGAATGTCTCATTAGCATGGCACACGTTTAGAACCCTCAGCCTCATCTGAGTGGGATGTTATGTAAGAGGCTGCATGAACGTAAATGTGCCAAGCCACTAAAAGTCCCCGGAGAGAGGGGAAAATGAAAGCCCTTGCCAAATGACTCCATCTTTCATCTACTTTTCGTCCGGCCCTCCTCAAGGGCAGCAGTCCAACTTTATAGTATGGCCCTCAATAAACGGCTTGATTTTAATATCTTTAAGTGCCAGAGACGCTTCTCTGATTGGTTGCATACATTTTCTCCGTGAATAACAAGGAGGCTCGAGGATGTGGCAAGATATTTCTCTTTTTTCAAATAACAGGTTGACATTAAGTTCTTTCATTTGAAACAGAATCTGCATGCTCCACTATTCATAAAGAATAAATGATCAGTCAACTGGTTCAGTGATACGTTTTAATATTATTCTGGATCCATACTATTCCATAATTCAGATAATAAAGGTTGATACTTTTATCTATCCGCCCATGAACTTTTTACCATTTTCCGACACAGTACTATAGCTTATATCATTAGATCAGGAACTGGCCTCTGTAAAGTGTGTCAATTTCAAAATGAGACAATTTTATAAATAACATAAATAACTGAATTTACTGGAATTATTTACAATTTACCTACAAACAATATTTCATGACATTCTCTTTGGCATAATCTTTAAAAATCCATTTTGTGGTTTATGACATAATGCAATGTCAATGTTTTCAATCAATTGAACACAACATAACATTAAAGGAAATCTTGTACTGCTGTGAGAGCTTACGCTGCTTTGCATGGCAACAGACAATGTCAGAGACTTACAGAGCGAGAGTGTCTTCTTTTTCCAAATATGAAGGCAGGCTGTGAACGAGCAGCGCATCTGTTGTATAATGCATTTCATACAAGTCAGTCCATTTCTGACTTTGAGAAAGTATTTAGTGTTCGTGGATTTCTGTGCAATGCAAATTTTATGGTTAATTTTCTCCATGGATGTTTCATGGGGCATACTGAAAAGCTTTCATTTATACATATTTGACAAACATGAATGTCTCCTCATCGATGTGCATTGGGCAGCTTAAAATCAAGCTATAATTGCCTCTGTGATTATTCCATATAATTTTGCAGGACCATAATTAAACGCTTGGCCATCAGCCTAACTCCATTTTACCTCAAAAGGCTTGATGTGGGAGTAAGGCGGGACACGGGTAGATGCACTTCTGTGACCTCAGCGCTGTCAAAAGCTCTGTGAGAGATAATGTCCACTCTGATGGTTTTACATTATGTGTGCTGAGAATGAACAAAGGAGCACTCAGAAATTCAAATGTGATTTAATTGCAGCTGAAAGGAAAACTTGTATGTAACATCATATTCACTCCAAGAAACTTCCAAAAAACTGTTCTCATGAAGAAGCAAAAATATGAGTTTGAACCAAACCATTATGTCCCACAACAGAGGCAGATTATATATATTTTCATATTTTTCTCTTGTAAAAAATGTATCAGATACTCATTATATAAACTCCAGTGGCTCTCCCAGCTTTCTCCAGAATCCATTACACTTTCTCTGATTCATTCAAGCACTTCCATATCCTAGTACATGCAATTTCAGTCCCATTAGGACATTTGTCCCTCTGATTTCTATTTGGTGGAGGGGACTATAAACAGGTGTGTGTCTATGTGTAGCAGTGGTCTACACACCTATGAAGGCTACGATATTGAGAGTCATGAGAAGTGCAGTTCTGTTAGGCAGTGCATCTGCAGCTGTCTTGCACATGCCTCCAGCAATTTACTCCATCTAGCTCGGTTGAGCACAGCTGCTACCCATGCAGCTCTCCTCTCCCAAAGCCTTCCCCTCCATCTGGCCAGGGTGTGCCTACCTGTTCACAATTACAAGAGAGTGCCCTGCCGACAAGAGAAGAGAGAGGTTTGGGGGCACAAAAACAGAGGTCTTTGCAAATATACAAACTATCTGCTAGCGCTTTGATTTTGTATATAGAAAAAAACCCGCCAAATGTTGCACCGAAGATTACGAAATGTTTGTGGGAAAGCCCATAACCGCTCATTTGTGATATTACATTACATTACATTTCGCTGACGCATTTTAGCCAAAGCGACTAACAACATGGTTAACAGTTTAAGTTTTAAAGCATCTCTCAACAATTTTAGGACAATTTCTACAGTAAGAATAAGTGACGTGTCAGTTCAAGACGGCTGGTAAGTGCTAGGATCGGCAAGACTTGTTGTAAGTGGTTCTCTAAAGAGCTGGGTCTTCAGAAGTTTTTTGAAAATGGAGAGGGATGTCCCTGCCCTTGTAGGAACTGGCAGTGTGTTCCACCAGCGAGGAACAACAGATGAGAAAAAGTTTGGATTGGCCTGGCGTACGGTGGTAGAGCTAGGCGTCGTTAGATCTGAGGGCGGCCTGGCGGCCTGGAGGTAGTGTATGTCTGTAAGAGGGCATTCAAGTAGGCGGGAGCAGAACCGGAGACTACTTTGTAGGCAAGTGTTAGAGCCTTGAATTTGATGCGGGCCGCCATAGGTAGCCAGTGTAGCTGGATGAGCAGCGGGGTAACATGTGCCCTTTTGGGTTGGTTGTAGACCAGGCGCGCCGCCACGTTCTGGATCATCTGAAGGGGTTTCACTGCACAGGCTGGGAGACCTGTCAGGAGGGTGTTGCAGTAGTCGAGTCGTGAGATGACTATTGCCTGAACCAGAAGTTGGGTAGCATCTTGAGTCAAGTAAGTCCTGATTTTCCGTATGTTGTAGAGTCTTGGCGGCATGACCCGAGGCGACTGAGGCAACATGATCTGAGAAGGTTAGTTGGTTGTCGAGAAGAACTCCTAGATTTCTTGCAGTCCTGGTAGGTGAAACAGACAGGGAGTCAAATTTGATGTTGATGTCGTGGTGTATGGTAGGTTTAGCTGGGAGGACCAGCAGTTCAGTCTTTGAGAGGTTCAGCTGGAGGTGGTGTGCCTTCATCCATGTAGCTATGTCTGAGAGGCAATCCGAGATCTGTGCTGAAACCAAGGGGTCATCAGGTAGAAAGGACAGATAGAGATGTGTGTCGTCTGCATAGCAGTGGTATGAGAAGCCATGCGAACGGATAATCTGTCCCAAGGACGTGGTGTGGATAGCAAAGAGAAGGGGGCCCAGCACTGAGCCCTGGGGGACCCCTGTGGTGAGATGGTGAGGTGCAGATAGCTGACCAAGCCATGATACGTTAAACGAGCGTCCTGTGAGGTAGGATTCAAACCAGGAGAGAGCAGAACCGGAGATTCCCATGTTAGCGAGTATAGAGAGAAGGATGCTGTGATTAACCGTGTCAAAGGCAGAATGAGTACTGATGACAAAGCGGTCGCCCTGGCTTCTTTTAAGGCTTCTGTTACAGACAGCAAAGCCGTTTCGGTAGAGTGGCCGCTTTTGAACCCAGACTGATTTGGATCCAGAAGGTTGTTCTGTGAAAGGAAGTCAGAGACCTGTTTGGAGACTGCTTGTTCAATGCCTTTGGATAGGAAAGGCAGGAGTGAGACAGGGCGGTAGTTTTCGACTTGAGCAGGGCTGAGAGAAGCTTTCTTCAGTAACGGTGTTCCCTGGGCCATTTTGAACGCTGTTGGAAATGTGCTGGAGGTTAGCGAGGCATTGATCACATGTGTGATAGCTGGTGCGATGGTCGGGCTGATGGACTGAAGTAGGCTCACAGGTATAGGGTCCAGCGAGCATGTGGTAGGACGGCTACATGTCAGGAATCTAGATACTTCACTCTCAGAGAGAGCGCGAATGCTGAAAAAGATGTTCCAGCAGCCCCTAGAGGTTGTAGGAGGGCGGTATCTGAGTCAGATGCGTTGTGTGGGCATGTAGAGAATTGATTGCTGATTTCCGCCACTTTGTTTGTAAAAAATGAGGCAAGGGTATCCGCAGTAAGGCTTGAAGGTTAAGAAAAGTTTACAAGTGTCTGTAGCACTGTTGATTTTGTCATTGTAGAAAGCCGTCTTAGCAGCAGTGATGCTGGCTGAGAAGGAGGTCAGGAGTGTCTGGTAGTTTTTGAGGTCATCAGTTAGTTTGGATTTGTGCCATTTCCTCTCCACGGCTCTGAGTTTGGTGCTCTGTGATCGGAGGGTATCATTTAGCAATGGATGAGAGTGTTTGGATCGAGCTGGCCTTGTGGTAAGAGGGCACAGCTCATCTAGACACGAGCTCAGTGTGGAGCAGAGCAAGTCTGTGGCCTCATTAACCTCCAAAGAGGAGAAGGTGTCGAGGTAGGCCGTTGGCACCACCGAGTGAAAGATATAAATGCAAAAAAATGGGCACTTCAATCGCTAATATGTTGTGGCAAGAAGGTGTGAACCGCACAGAATTTGGCATGTACTGTAGGATCTGACAACCTCTTGACACACACCAAGTTTCATGAAATTCCACTGTATGTGGATGTGCCCATGTGAATCAGTGCATTATATTAGTTTGGGAGTGGCATATAGTTTAAGTATAAGTATATATACTCTTTTGATCCCGTGAGGGAAATTTGGTCTCTGCATTTATCCCAATCCGTGAATTAGTGAAACACACTGCACACAGTGAACACACAGTGAGGTGAAGCACACACTAATCCCGGCGCAGTGAGCTGCCTACAACAACAGCGGCGCTCGGGGGTTAGGTGCTTTGCTCAAGGGCACTTCAGCCATGGTCTACTGGTCGGGGTTTGAACCGGCAACCCTCCGGTTACTAGTCTGAAGCGCTAACCAGTAGGCCACGGCTGCCCCCAAAATGCATATACAATACATATACATTTACATACATATATTTCTAAACATTCTCACACATACACACACATACCCAGAAACAGGCACTCCCTGACAGAATTTTCACACAGTTTGGTGTTGATTCCAGTATACCTTGCAAACAGAGGGCACCTTGATTGTTTTCTGCTCAGAATGGCTGAATCCTAGTACACACACAGAGTAGTTGGAGTCACTTGATGCTGTTTGTGTCGGGGTGAGGGGCCCTTGATTTCACAATTTTTCAGTGTGTAATCACACACACACATACAGGCACGTTGATAGTGTGCAAAAGTCTGTATAGATAGAGCGGGGGAATATGTATTGAACGCGTAACATTTTTTCCCCAGTAAGAATACTTCCAGTGAGGCTATTCGCATGAAATTTTCACCAGACATTATTTTTAACTATGTGTAATAAAGTGGAATGACACAAGAAAAAAGTATTGAACACGCTATGAAAAAGGCAAGGAAAGGCTTCATTACTGTAGAAAAACATGTCAAAACCTGTTTTAAAGTTTGACATTTGGACAAGCCTATGAAACACAGAGAATGTACAGTAGTCAGGCGAGAGCAAAATGTAACTTTTTGGATGTCATACTACACACCATGTTTGGAGGAGAAATGGCACTGTACATCACCCTAAAAATACCATACCACCAGTGAGGTTTGGAGGTGGAGGCATCATGGTGTGGGGCTGCTTTTCATTGAATGGTACTGGCAGACTTCATACAGTTGAAGGAATGATGAATGAAGTAATTTTTTTTTTCTGGGAGAATCTTGCCATCAGGACGATGAGAATGAGACATGGCTAGACCTTCCAGCAGGACTACGATCCAAATCCATATAATCCATTTGCAATACAGCAAAGGAAACTCTCAATTCGTTTTTAGAGAAAGGAAATCAAGGCCCAAGGACTAACTGTTTAGAAGAATGGGCCAAAAGCCCATGTGAATTATGTGACTAATTAGTTTCATCATACAGGAAAAGTTGTCATTACAAATAAAGGCTTTTCCACAAAAGAAATTTCAGTAGGCCCGTTCAATACTTTTTTCCTGTGTCATTCCACTTCATTACACATAACTCTGTGTGTGTGCTTTATTTTATTTGCCTATCAGCTGGTAACACCATATGACTGTCATACCTTGTACCGCTATGTGGTATATCTAGTTCAAGAAGGCAGCTGTTTCCATATACCTTTTATGTTAGTCACTTACCTCCACCAAAGTCACTAATGTTGATGTGAAGGCCTGGGGCATGTTCTGCTCCACATGAGTCAGTCTTCGTGCCAAAAGACACGGCACCTCTTTTCTGAGGCACAATCACACCATGCTCTCATTACTTAGATGTGGCTAGAACACGTTCATGCATCCATCATTTCAGTAAGGTACAGGTACAGTAAATGTCATGGCTTGGTGAAATATACAAAATGCCTTTTTATGATTTTATGAAAAAAAAAAAAAAAACCCCTCAGAATTTGACCCCATTAAACTTAAACTTTCATTTCATTTTGGTTTCATTTTCAAATAATAATAAGTCATGCACATTAATTGAAACAAATTACAGTAATAATTGCATCAGGATGCTTAAATTGTATTAGACCCTTTGACATATGAGATGGAATTAGATTGTGATTTTGGAAATCAAAGGTACAGCCCTGGACTGATTAATTAATTTGGTGAAAATAATCAAAGATAATAAGAATTATGAATAAAATAATAAGAATCTTTTTATTTCTGCATTGAAAATGGGCTGGGTAACCAATGAGATGTTAGGTTGTCCTCTTGCACCTGTGACATTTGACAAATGTGAAATATCTGCAGAAATGGAATGGGTCATGGTGGCACACTGTTCATATGTTTGCAACATTACAAGTAAATGACTGTTGTGCACTTTACATGCACCACAACACATCATTTAACCTCTCACCTGCTCTCAAACATTTAAATGAAGAGTAGCTCCCTTGTCAGTGAATGGTATAACAGTCCACAATCACAAAGTGCATGGCTGTGTACGCTGTGTACTGTATATGCTTGTCATGACAAGACAGAAGAGGTCACCCAGAGTTTACCAATGTTGTGATGTGAAAGTGAAATTGATTATGTGTCCTCTCAACCCTTTGGTTGGCTAAGTAAATTACATGGTATCTTAGTAATGTATCCATCCCTATGAACAGCTAATATGTGATGTATCAGAGAGGTTGCAACAACAAAGAACTAAGGCCCCTTGGCAGAAGCGCCTAAAAGGAACACTCAGGTTTTAATCTAATGCCTACCAACCCTAGGGCATTTCTCTGTTTGCACACAGTTTTTTGGAACCCACTGGAACCATCTTGGAGTGATTTAATTTAAACAGACCCAATGGTTAGCTCCCAGAAGTAGCCTGGTGAATATACTGTAGGTAAGATTTTCATAAAAAACAAATTGCAGTAATTAAACCACAGCAAAAATATGTGTGCAATTTAAAGTAAGCACAGCAGGCCTAACAACACAGAGTTAAAGTGCAAGATTAAATTAGCATTTTTCCACTCAATATTGCCATTTTGCATTCATCAGATGGATTCTGCTGTTGTTAGATTGCATCATGACCTCTATTTCACCTCTAAATCACCTCAATAAATTTTGATAATTTCTGTGTGGGCCTCATGAATAGGCCTATCCTGTGTGTTTGTGTGTGGGGTGAAGGTGGATGTGTAGCCTGTGTGAGTGCATGTGTCTGAGGTAAAGCAAGAGAATGAAAATGGCAGAGAAACAAAAGAGACGCAAATGAGGCCTAATTGTGTAAGCCTATTGATGATGTTGCTTGAATTGATCGACCCAATGTAAATATCAGATGAAATTTCGTGAATTCAATGTCACCAAAAAAATACTCATAGCCTACCTACATCTTAGCTGATGATGGAATTGTAGCCTGGGCAATATGATGGCGTTTCCTGTTGCGACCACAAACGGCAACTTGAACGCAGCAAAACACTGCCATCTGCTGTTTGTTTGACAAAGGCACACCGGAAGTAAGATGTAGTCAGTAGTAGTCGGTTAACATTAGCTTCGAACGAAGAGCTGTCTTTTTTGGCTCTGTCTAGCATTGGATGTTTTGATATCAAGTCTCTAAATTTGCATGTGACAAAACGCCCTAACGTTACTAAAATAGCAGCTAGTTGCCTAGTGTTGCTTACGACACGTCCCTGAACGACACTGTCAAGCAAACTGCAAACTCCTCATCTGGGTCCTCGACACTAAGAAATAAGGTAACTGTTAATTGTCTTTTTCATTAAGTGTTGTCTTACAGGATTATAACTTTTTACATATATTTTCTGTGGAATTCAACTGAATTATTTTCATGCTAAGCTTCAACGAAGTAACACGTAGTCTGCTCGGTTACCTACTGTGTAGGTCTAAATGTCAAAGTAGCCAACTGGCTCTGTAGGTTGACAAGCTAACTGCTGCTAAATCGGTGTCCTAAATATTATGTTTGTACAAACTACGCTACAACACAGAAAAGTTAAGCTTTTTAAACTACTATCGCTAGCTAACTTTACCTTTTCCAGTACTTCAATGCTTGAAAACAGAGGTAACAGCTAGCCTATAGACCTTACCTTGAACTTGTAGCCCAAGTGCATGTAGCCCAAGTGGATATGACGCACACACAAGACAGCAACAATGCAAGAAACAACATTCAGTAGGCCTACCATTTCTTATAGGAGCGACACACAGGTGCACTCTCTGTAAGTCTGAACAAATGAAGGATGGAGTCTAATGGGAGGCCCTCCACCGCACAAATAATTCTGCTAGCTACCAGCTCAGCAGTTACAGCGGTGCTGTACTCAGTGTATCAGAAGAAGGCAGCCACTGTGAACAGTCTGAAGGTGAGTTTTGAGTTCTGAAGGAAAGTTTACAATGCTATGTCAAACATTGTTGCTGGATGCATCCAGTTTTCAAACTTCACCATGAAATGAATTTTGCAGGAAGCCAAGAAAATTTCAATAGACCAGGACCTGAGAAGCATCCTCAGCAAGGCTCCAGGGAAATGTGTACCATATGCTGTAATAGAAGGTACTGGATACCATCTGCTGGTAGATGTTGCTACACCCACATGGAAATCCATGAACAATAAGGAATTCTCAAGTCTCTAGTAATGAGGTCCTCATCTACCTTGAAAAGGCAGATTCACATTTTTATTCATTTTTATGCAGTGTTGCTGTTTTTTAGGGGTGGTGAGGTCTGTGAAAGAGACACTCAACAGTCAGTTTGTTGACAACACCAAAGGAGTTATTGAGAGACTCACTCTTCGTGAGAAGAAGATGGTGTGGAATCGTACAACTCACCTTTGGTAACTTAGTTTTTTACTGTAACATAATAATTTAATTACTCTGAATAGAGTTAGGTTGGGTCGCCTATATTGGTCCCTGAAATAAGAAGTAGGAAATTACTCAGACTACACTTATTTCTTCATTGATAACAATCTGAACCTTTTCTGAGCTTTTTCTGATCACATGTATTAGGAATGATCGTGAGACGATCATCCACCAGCGCACCAACACAGTCCCCTTCGACCTCTGCTCCCACGACGACTCAGTGACTGTGTCAGTGCGTGTCGTGCGGCCCCTGGAAGCGTCCGAGCTCAACCTGGAGACCACCTACGAGACCTTCCACCCCACCATGCAGTCCCTGAGCAACATGATCAGCCACTTCATCAGCGGAGAGCGGCCCAAGGGTATCCGCGAGACGGAGGAGATGCTGCGGCTGGGCGAGTGTGTGACCGGCGTGGGCGAGCTGGTGCTGGAGAACAACCTGGTCAAGCTGCAGCCGCCCAAGCAGGGCCTGCGCTACTTCCTGTCGCGGCAGGACTACGCCTCGCTGCTGGGCAAGCAGGAGAGTGGCGCGCGCTTCTGGAGGCTGCTGGCGGGCCTCTGTGGCCTGGCCGCCTGCGTCACGCTCTACTACATCCTGTGGCGCCAGTGGACGCTGCGGCGCAAGCGGCGGCAGGAGCGCAGTGCCCTCGAGGAGTTCAAGGAGGAGCAGCGGCGGCGCATGCGCGAGCTGGAGATGGACGAGTCCGCCGTGCCAGCCGGCGCCTGCAGTGTGTGCCTGAGCGCCCAGCGCACCTGCGTCTTCCTGGAGTGTGGCCACGTCTGCACGTGTGAGCCCTGCTACCTGGCCCTCCCTCTGCCCAAGAAGTGCCCCATCTGCCGGGCCCTCATTGACAGGGTGGTTCCCCTTTACAACAGCTGAAAGAACCGAAGGAACGTGGAGGAATAGTGAGGATGTCATCAGAGTGTCTAGATACTCTAGACTGTGAGGTGATCAAATTGCTCTGTCAGGTTTTGTGTGCTGTGCTTTTCTTTGTGCAATGCATAAAGAATTAACGTTGTCTATTGAATGAGGTTGCGGCCTTAATTTTGTGGTATCATGTTTCGTATAAAAATCAGTCTGTTGAAGTTGAATTGTGTTTTTGGTAAATGGTAATTAAACAGTTGGTTCTATATTGCATTTGATTTGGCTGAAAGTATAGTCTGGTGTTTTCATAAGATACTGAATGCTGAGTATTGATTGCATTTCATTGAAGATGAAATCGTTGTCATTATTTGAACATTTTAACCCAGCTCTCCATTTATTTTCCAGAGCACATTGTTTTTCCTTGAGAGTTTTATTGTCAATAATAAAATTGAAACATTCAGTGGCTAATGCAAGTAATTTTTAACAGTGACCAGCAGAGGGAAGTGTCCATCACATTCAAAGAAAGCAGAAATTAAGCAGAAAAACATCAGCACTTTGTGCGGATGTTGTATGGATATTTAAGTGGGTGTAATATTTATGGATGAATGTCAGGGTTAAAATGGTCACTAACACTATTCAGCGAAAATAGACAACACGATTGTGATTTAATTGCTTGAGCAATGGTGAGGAAGTGGCCCTAAAAGCAGACGTTCATCATGGGTATTAAGAAATAGAATAGCCTAAGCTTCAAGCTGCCTATAATGTTATCTTGCGTCCAAAAAAAGTGTGATTAAAACTGATGCGCAGACAAACACGCACATCCATGCAAACCATGTTTCTTGCTCATGGTTAAGGAGGAAGTCAAGCCAACTTTCCACCATAACTGGCAGGTAGTCTACACAATGCACCAAATTAATTTGAGATAAGTGATGCATGCTTATTTATCTCCATAATGTTTATATGCATCTGTTTACATATTCTTCTCCATCAGAATTTCAGTGAGACTATTTTAAAATGTCGGATGCTCAGTACCTTTTCATGCAACACTTTCTTAAAACTAAACTTAAAACTTTACATGACGAAACGTAACGGGCCTGCGCAGGTTACGCATTTTTTTTTATTTTTGCCATCGGTCGTGATCGCCTCTACGCGCGGTCACATCATGGTGGTCGCGCACGCGGCTCGCCCCCCTCAGCAAATTCCCATTTTTAATCGATCATTGGTGACTGGTTTGAAAACACCATGTCGGAAGTGTTACCCTACAACGAGGAGAATATCACTCATTATGGGGATGATGGAGATGTGGATCAGCTCTCCATCACCTGTCGTTTGCAGAATACCAATAACTTATTTGGTACGTCGCAGAATAAAAGACCCCCAAAACTTGGACAGATTGGAAGAAGTAAACGAGGTGAGATCATTTTTCATGTCTTGCTTTAACGATTGCTTTCTTGAAGTGCGCTTTGATGAACCGCTGAATAAATTAGTCGCCTGAAAATGACAAATGAACAAGAAAAGGGCTATTGTAATTCAAGGCAATCAACTTCGGCCCATGCATGATCACATTAAAACGTCAATTGATGCTTGTTTTGGTCGGTCTTCCCTCAGTCCTAGACGTGTTTATACGGCATGTGATTAAACAGCTCAAAGACTTATATTGTTGCCCTGTGTAAGCCTAATTAGTCTATTACGAAGTGGTGTCAGAGATATGTATTTTTTTATTTATTTTTGAACAGGTTTGAACAAATGTTTCTTTTCTCATTTACAGTGGCACACAGATCATTCCTAGATCTATAAACTTGACTCTGTCTTTTTCAGTTGTCATTGAAGACGACCAGATTGATGAAGTCCTGAAAAATACAAACGAAAAAGCGCCTCCGGGAGAATAAGACTCGAAAGTCAGCCGTAGAGGAGTGCAGTGAAAATATAGCATCCCACGGTTGGCAAAAGCACTTTGTAACCGCAGTGTGGGTTGTCTTCACTAACAACGGTGCAGAGTCAAAGCAGACTTGAAAAGAGGGAATGGAAAGTCATCCTTCACCTTTCTCCTTTTCGGCTGTTATGATGAAATTCTTACTGGTCTGTGATGATAATATACAGCAGACACGTGGGGGAGAAACGCCTGCACTTCATAAGCACACATTCAACTCTTGTTGTTGCTTTCTGAAACCAAGCACTTTGTTTATCAACCATAAATCTAAAAAAAATGACCGTTTTGTGTACAATGGAAAATGGTGTGTCGGTCTATTTCCTCTTTGAATGATCAAATTTATTACCTTTTGTATCCTTTTTGGCAGTGTTGCAAAAATGGAAATCTGTTTTTATAGAGTGACAAATAAAGGAAAAGTCCCTTTTTAAACTAACCATTTTTATGTTGCTAATGTATGTGTTTTTGTCATGACATATGCTACATACATTGCCTGCTCATTCTTAAAAGTAAGATGTGTATTTTTATAAAATGGATATATTTATGAATCAGTCAGTTTGGATACTGGTGTTAGTTTAAGCACTGTGATATATTGCCTACAGTATTCTATTGAACAGGGCGGTATCACATCTGTGCCAAATACTTCCCAGACTTTCCTTTGTGTTGCTGTGCTCGTGGTGTTCTATAAGCCTGGCTGTTGCTTCTTTCAGGGTATATTCTTACTATCAGCTTTTTGCATGAGGCAGGCCTAATATCCTAATGGTGTGGAACTGAATCTGATGTACTGATTTTATTTGTTTGTACTTGAATGACAGACCCCAAAAATGTCTTCACCAACTGTTTATGTTGCACTTAACAGGGCTATCTGCAATTGAAAATATGGCATTCAAATATGAAAACATGAACTGCTAATTTCATTTGATTTAATAAAGATTGTGAAAGCTCTCTAAAATATATCACACAGGCCTATGTTTTATTATTTAAACAGCAAACAAGTAACTGCCTCTTCTAGGTTGTTGTTTGACCTTAACAAGTTTTTGAGTGATGCCTTACTTCAAAGAAATTCCCAAACTTCAAAGCTCTTCTGTTTTTTTTTTTCATAATTAGGATTTGTTCCGAATCATATTTAGAAGGAACATTCACCTCAACATCAGCTTGGTACTGCGTACATCACTGCCACATACCATCATGCTTGTTTTCATGTTTGCCACATCGCACCTCAGGCACTTGAACAGGATTTAAAAATCCAGCTGTTTTAAAGAATGGTGTGGGTATACCCTCAGATTTCCTAAAACTGACCATATTCACTGAGCTGAAAGTCATGAGGTACTGTAGTGAAATCCTTTGTTCTAGACAAAGCAGCTGCTTATGAATACTGGATATGGATATGTCATACTCTTTCACATGGAAAAACGTATAGTGGATTTCCCCCTTTGCGATTTGTGGCATGAAGCAATCATGTTGTGGGTCTAACTGCAATCACTGTGTGCTCCTGTTTAATGCTAACAGATGTTTGACAGATGAACTATGCCATTTAAACATTTCCAATAAACTGAATGATTCCGTCACAACTTGAGAAATACTGCGGTCAGTCACAATACAAGCCATAAGCTCTCCGTCCCCATTACTGATGAGTGGAAGCTACCGAGTAGAAGTCATGGAGGACACTTTCAGTCAGCTTCACAGATGAGGAGGGTAATCAAGTGAGGACGACCTAATGGCTTTTCACTCACTTGTAATCATCTTATGGACTCAAAAGCAACGCTGACAGCTACTTGAGTGCAGTTCTGCTCAGCTCAGCTCTGGAACTCAATTACACACTTGTTCTCGACGCAACCTAACTTCGGACATCTGTTTGTACACCAGTCTGGAACGAATGATGAAAAAGAAAATGAATGCTGTGCTCAGTCAATAGGTTGTGTTCACAACAGATGAAAAAAGGTGATAATAGGATCAGCTGACCCTGGTACAGCTATCAGAACCGACAACAGAAAATGTGCCAAAAGTCTCAGGGCACTCATGATTTAATGAGCCAGCTAGAACTTTTGTGTTATATGTATAGTCATTTGTCATGTCGTCAGTGTTTGTCTTTGATACTTCCCCATTTCAGGACATAACTATGAGAAAGGTACTGAACTAAAGGTGAAGCTTTTCACTGATCTGCTTCAGCTGAGCACCCCTGTTCCTGCTGCAAGGCTGAAATCGTGTTGCCAATATCTAGTGGGTGGATAGCCTGTAGAAGTATAGACCATGAATTCATCAGCCCATTATGTAATGTCTTACTGCAAAATGTTTCAACACAAGGTTTTACACCATGGTTATGCTGATGGCACCAGAATGAGAGGATATTGGCCTACTGCAAGTTTATCTTTTTGCTACTGACAAAAACTATTACTGTATGCTAACAATAATCTGCAATTCTCAAGATGCATGCAGCTGCAAGTCATTTTGGTAAAAACTGCTGTTGAATAGATTTATGTGGCTTTGCATAATAATACAATAAACAAAGATTTTGACTATCTGTTGTGTAAACAGAGGATCTGATTACTGGTAAAGACTCCTATACTCTTTAACGAGTATATCACCTCTCCATGGTGTCAGTGTATATGCATGTGGCAATATGCATGTGGCTCACATGAATTACTGTAATCTGTCCATGCAATACAAGTCCCCATTACCCTATATGTCTATTTATGTGTAGGCATATATTGTTATGCAGTTCAGTGAAAGGCTAAAGGGTCGTATAACAACCAAAGCATTGTCAGTGTCACCTCACTTTACAGATATTGTATGATTGGGTTCTAGGATCCAACTTTACTTTACTTCACACTTAATGTCACAACATACTGCAACTTTACTGCATTGCTGTATTTGTTGTATAATGGTTAGAACAGCAGCCATAGGTGTCTTGTGGAAGATTCCATCTTGTGGAAGATCCCCAGCCCGTAGGTAATTTGCACCGGATCTGAGAACACATTGAGGTGGTGTAACACAAGTGCATGTACAGTGGGCTTATATAACAGCGTCACCACATTCCACAGAGGGTAAAGGTCCAACTGCATTGTACAATGTTCCAACCCTTACCTGAATAGATTCTAGATAGAGCTGCTCAGTTGCTGCTCAATTTTCTGTCTCAGACTTTTTCACTTGCTTACTACTTTGTATGCTGATCAGTGCTTGTCATTTAATCATGAGACCTAGTTTAGAAGAGGTTTACAAAAACGTTAAAGGATACTATGTGTCCTCACACTTGCAAACTGAGATCAAAAGTCAGAATTGCCTTGTCTCACGCTGGACTAGTCCCTTGTGATCAATGCCTGTGACCCTCTGGTAGCACATGAATATTGGCTGTATTGCTCGCACACTGACATAAATACACGGCGAGCTTGGCATGGATCTATTTAGCTGCTTGTTCCTGTGGCTCCACAGACATGAAAGTGCTCGTAGGGTTGGCTGCCATGGAAACAGATGTGCTCCCCCATGTCTGTTTGGAGAGTGATCTGTGCTTGGGATGCTCGTGACTAACCTCTTCACACACATCCTATAGGCTCATCATCAAAGCAAGGCCTCAATTATTCAAGTGCTTCAGGTAGCGTCCCATGCTGAGTGTCGAGTGCTGGCCCCTCAAAGACACAAGGAAAAGGTTTCTCTAAAGGTCCTTTTGTTGCATTTGTTTGCTCTCCGATTGGCTAGTATTAAGCTGTTGCCTTTCAACACTCCATATCCCACCACTCCCATCCAGACAGATGTTGAAAGTAACACAGTGAGAAAAATAAACAGGGTAGTTTCAGTGTTTTATAATGCATGGTTCTCACTGCTCATTGTTTTTCATCTCTCTTTCTCTCTCTCTCTCTCTCTCTGGGATTAAAGATTTATCACAAACAAAAGTTCAACAACTGTTGCTATGGAAACCTCAGCACTGTATAAAAGGAAGTTGTGTCCTAGTTATCTCACAGATCCTGCTTGCCCACAGTCTGTAGGAGGCACTTAAATTAAACACATATCAACCTATCAATTCATCTGGTTGATTGACTGACAATGTGATTATAATTGCTTATGGGCTGTAACCTATGTTAACACTGTGATCTAGCTATGTGTAGTTTTTTGGTAAGCTTTGTAATGATGTGTCCCTTTGGCTATTCAAATGTGTTGTGAGATTCACTTTCATGATTGATTCCAGTTGGAAGACACAGGCACAACATAACACAACAGAAAATGAAGTTACCCAATCCCCATCCTTGTGGCACATTAACTCATAGTCTAATTAGCTCATATGTGTCCTGTCACATGCAAGCGGGTGTTAACATTAGCCAGTGACAGGTTATCAAGCAGCTACATGGAGCAAATCTGACCAACTGTCAGGGCTAGAGGCATTTCAGAAAAGAACCAAGTATTAATTTAACCAACATAAGTAACTCTAAGGCAAGACAGGAAACACTGACAAAGAATGCAGGATGCAAAGACATGAGCAAACTCAGTAATCTGCTATCATGAATCATGAGTCAGACATTCAGGGGGGGTAACAAGACTTTGAGGGAGAATATTCTGTGGCCTACATAACTCATTATATGGGGTCCTGTAAAAAGATTCCCAAAATGTATTATTCATCTATCAAGGGTATGATTCATCTGTTCTTTTGTATAACTGTGAAGTGCCTTTGCTGTGTAGAGTTTTTAAGACTCCCAGGAATTCCAGAACATCCTTCAAATCTTTTCGATATCTGGAACTACTATAGGTCTCTTGGCAGATTCAGACTGACCAACTCAAAGATGGTTTCAAATGTAAGGTTAAAGGGATTGCTGATGACTCTCGGTAGCTACAATGTTCTCTTTCTGTCTAACCTAAAGCCAGTGAATCACTGAGCAGAATCATTCAGCAGTGGCAATGTTTTGATTGAATCCTTTAAGTAAGCAAAAGTAAGTAGAGAACATGTATTTCTATGATTTATCAGATTCTATTCTATCTATTCTATCTATTCTGTCACTCTTTTCTCTTGGTCAGTAGGTTATTATCGATAGTGCAACAGATCAACCGTTGCAACTGTCTCAAAGACATGTCCTATTCACCCCTGATGTTCAATATTTGCTCACTCTGTACACTGATTTAAGTTACATTTTAACAGGGACACAAGTTGAGTTGAAAGTTTATTTTTAACACTGGCCTGCCTCTGGTTCTGAGCCATTTACCAGTGGTTGTTTGTGCTAAAGACTGTTCAGTTTATATTGAATAATTTGAAAGAAAGGCAGTGATTCAGCTGTATGAGAGATTTCAGTTTGTGGTGATGTTAAACTGTATTTAATGAAGCACAAATGTGGTGGCTATATGTGGGGTGGTTAAAATAATCAGTACAGCACAGTACAATTCAATTCAACAGCACCTTAAAATGTAGCCTCCAAAATGCAACTTTCTGAATTAGTTTAAGTACTTAAACTGCATGTATATCAAACCAACCAAGATACTTTCAGCACCACGGACAGCTAATCCCTTGCAGTGTGTGGGTTGTTCATTATGGGCCGCTAGAGCACAATAGCATTGCACCTTTACAGTATAGAGCAGGAGCACTGCTTTGTACATTTGAGTTGAGAGACCAAGTTATTAAAAACATTGGTATGCCGTCTTCATCTCTGTTCAGATCATCAGCTTGTTTTGTTGGCCTGCTGCTTTAGACCTACATGCAGTGGACCGTATTTCTATTTACAGGTCAACAGGTTAAGGTGATTGTTGTTCAAAGGTAATTCCAGTAAACAGATTATGTAGGTCACTGTTGATACACCTTATTTGTTTTCCTTATAGGTCATATTGGCTAAGAACAGGAAAATTATCAATTTTTGATGTTGGCTGTAAAATTCTTCTGCTGTTAATAAATACCGAGGTGAAGTTAGTTTGATATTTGATATTCGGATATTGGACAGTAGGGCTGAACGATTTATTGCATTTGCGATAATATCGCGATATGATGAAACACGATTTTCACACCGCAAAGGCTGCGATTTGTAATATGTGACGTCACCAAAACGCATTTATACTTGCGCTTGCCGACGCGCCACCGACTCTTCTCACCGACCACTGAAGAAGCAAAAAACGTAAACAAGAGGGCCAGCTAACAGTGTCAAGAAAGGTCTGATCAGTAGAGCTACTTTGGTTAAAAATAAACCTCTTCATTACCTTTTGCCCGAACCTGCCATGTCCCTGGTTCTAGTTCATAATTCCCCTGTGCTGCTACTCTGGCTGGTAACTTCGTTCACTTGTCCAGCTGACGATTAAAACTCCACGACTGTTTAGGCTGCACAGCAGCCATTCACCTGTGCACTGGGGACTTTGTTTACTGGAGTACAGTGACAGTGGGGGCATTTGCGATATCCAAGGGGGTTGGCGGCACAAACATTTAATCTCACAGGTATTGATGCATAATGTTATCCGCAAGTAGTTGACACAGCTAACCACCAAAAACCCAGCTGTTCTAACATTAGCTTACCAGCTAAGGCTCTAGGCTACATACATGCTGCTAACTGCTGATAACTTTGCCTGTTTAAAGAGTTTTGTCTCCGCGATTGGCTTTGTTGTGATATGAACAAACTAGTTAATTTGCATGCATGCGTATTGCGCTGATGTGTTGATGATGTTAACCTTTAGTTAACACCGAGCCGAACGGTCATTCGGCCGCATTTATTTGCGCTACAACAATCTAAAATAGTTTATTCCGATTCACGTGCAAGTAGCCTACAGAGGAGAGGAGCGGGTCTGTGTGTGTGTGTGTGTGTGTGTGTGTGTGTGTGTGTGTGGGCGTGCGCGCACGCGTGTATGGAGAGCACAGGACAATGAGAAGCCGTGTCAGTGCCACTGCATGTATTTGTTAACTAACGAAAGAAGGTCATATCTACATGAAATAGAAACAAAATAGAAACGAATCAGAATCATTAAATGTTTACAAGGCTGGAAGTTCAACAAATATAGGTCTACTAATGTGATTAAAATAGTTAAATAAAAAATATTTCATTCATCAATCTTATTCAATGACCTAATGCCATCATAACATAGGCCTGATCTAATTTTGTGTTGGTCATACTATAGAATAATATATTGCTTGTCTTTGTTGAATAAGACAGAAGATAAAGAGCTTAAAAATAATCGCATCGCAATCGCAATATTGGTGAGAAAAATCGCAATTAGATTTTTTTCCAAAATCGTTCACCCCAATTGGACAGATATTCATTTTTTTGAATGCGGCCGGTTTCACCCCGTGTTTGCAGACAATGTACAAACAGATGACCTGTCTACTTGCTCCCAGCCGACCTACTTAGGGACTGTCTATAAAGTACCTTCTGAATTACCTTCATAGTCTTTTTTGTCAATAGCTTTGACATCATGTGACCTAGTGACTCCAAACCAATGCAGAATAGTTATGCTATATGGGACTCATCAGACACACCTCTTTTCATAGTCACTGTATGCACACTGTATTTTATATGAATATTTTAAAGAAAATACATTATTTCCCATAAGGAATGGTCTCCTTTTTTCAATAAGCCGTGTGACCTAGGGACTCCAAACCAATATAGAATAACTATCCTATTATTCCAAACCAATGCAGAATAGTTATGCTATATGGGACTAATCAGACACACCTCAATTAATATGATTTTTGCACATACTATTTTATATTAATTTCTTAAAGAAAACCAATTTGTTTCCTATGTACACTGAGTCTCATAAAGGATAACTATTCTGCATTGGTTTTGAGTCACTAGGACATATGGCTTGGCAGGTATTGAAAAAAAGGAATCTGTTTCTTATATGAAATAATGTATTTTCTTTAAAAAATTCATGTAAAATACAGCATGCATACAGTCGCTATGAAAAGAGGTGTGTCTGATGAGTCCCATATAGGATAACTATTCTGCATTGGTTTGGAGTCACTAGGTCACATGATGTCAAAGCTATTGACAAAAAAGACTGAAGGTAATTCAGAAGGTACTTTATAGACGGTCCCTAAGTAGGTTGGCTGGGAGCAAGTAGACAGATCATCTGTTTGTACATTGTCTGCAAACATGGGGTGAAACCGGCCGCATTAAAAAAAAAAAATGAATATCCAAATATCAAACTAACTTCACCTCGGTTAAATAAATTGTAGGAATCCAGACCGATACTGAATACATAGTGTATACAGAGCGAAATAAACAATTACTTGGGTTAGCCGTGACCTAGCGCTTTGGACTTGTAAGTCCAGTGGGCACGGCTGAAGTGCCCTTGAGCAAGGCACCTAACCCCTCACTGCTCCCCGAGCACCGCTGCTGTTGCAGGCAGCTCACTGCGCCGGGATTAGTGTGTGCTGAGTGTGTTTCACTAATTCACAGATTGGGATAAATGCAGAGACCAAATTTCCCTCACGGGATCAAAAGAGTATTTATACTTATACTCTGAAATTTAGGCTAATTATATCATTACTATATTGGATAATAATTATTTAACATTTTAACTATGCTATAATATAAAGTAATTCTAGTCATTTATAATAAATATTTAACTAATAGGCAAAGTACAGATCACAAAGTGAACAAATCACTGACCAAGGGTTACCGTAGCGATCATTTCCTGAAAGCTTTGAACAAACATCAGACTATCATTTTTAACACTCTCTGTCCTAGTTTCCATGATTGTTGCTCAATGAGGCTGCCAAGAAATGCTGTAATCCATGAGCAGAGGAGGGGGTGAATGTTCAGATGGGTCAGTTTGCTGTGGAGGAGGTCAGGGATGATTGTGAATTAAAGGCAATGAGCTGTAATCGGTTGGGTCCACAAACAGGTGGTCTGGATGCTTTAATATAAGAAGGTGATTCCGACTTTGTTATTCAAGCAGGGTGTGGCACCGGAATGTAGAATGAAGTGATAGTTCTAATGCAATGTTGATTGGCATGAGGTCAACTGATGTTCTGACCTTTGAAGAGGAACCTTGGATGACCTGTATGCACATCTTCGAAGTTCGAACCTAGTGCAAAACACATTGAACTTGTCTGGTAGATTTGGGTCGGTGGAGGGGGGTGGGGTAGGTCGGTGGAGTGACCTAGAGGGCTGAAATGTGGTCAGTTCCGAGATGCTTGTTATCCGGCAGAAAGAAAAAACAATATTCAACTCTTGAAGGAGAGACATTTTATTGTTTTTGGAAAATACAACAAATGCATTCTTTTTGAATTTGATGCCAGCAACATGTTTCAAAAATTTCAAAAACTGTGTTGCTTCACCTCTTCATTTAACAACATTGTATAAATGTTTAGGAACTGAAGGTCTCAGGTCTTCCCATTGTCTGGATGGCAGTATGTCACTCAAAATCATTTAGAATGAATTGTGGCTTGCCAGATGTGCAAAATGCCCATGCCGTAGGCACTAGTTCACCTCATACCATCATAGATGCTGGGTTTTGAACTGGGCACTATAACAAGTTGCACTATAGGTTAGGCACTATAACCCTATAAGCCCCCTTTTAGCCCAGAGGATACAGAGTCCATGATTTCCAAAAAAAATTGCACATTTTGATTTGTCTATAACCTTAAGACCGTTTTCCACTTTACCTCAGTCCATCTTAAATGAGAGAAGCAGCGGCATTTTTGTATTATGTCTAAATACGATTGCTTCTTTGCACGGTAGAGTTTACACAAGCATTTGTGAATGGAACATCAAACTGTGCTCATAGACAATGGTTATCAGAAGTTTTCCTGAGCCCATACAATGATTTTCTTTACAGAAATAGGTCTGGTTTTAATGCAGTGCCACCTGAGGTCCAATACACCTCGGTCATCCAATATTGTTTTTCAGCCCTGTCCCTTGTTGTCAAATATTTCTCTTGATTCTCTGAATATTTTAATAATATAGCCTACTGTAGATGATGACATTCCCAAAGTCATCGCAATTACATGTTAAGAAGCATTACTCTTATTTTTTTTTTTTCATTATTTACCCACACAGGTTTACCCAGAGTGATGAATACCTCCACATCTTTACTTCTGAGAGACTCTGACTGGGATGCTCTTTTTATACCCTATCATGGTGCCAGTTAAAGGAGAATTCTGGTGTGATATTGACCTAAAGTGTATTGAAACATGATACCGAGTGTGAGCGTATGTCTCATAGCCCATCTCGGCTTGTCCCCTGCACTCCAAAGCCCATGCTACCAACAGCTTTTCGCATCGGGCTAGCCATGCAAATAAATCACTGTTTTACACCCATTTCCAGGCTCAAACTTCATTGGTAGACTTCCGAGGGCCCTGACATTTAAAACGAGACATTGAGAACTTTGAAAAAGCACTGGTAGTTTACCAGGGATCAGATTCCAAAAATAATTTTGCATGGATTCCAGTTGCTGCTACTGGAAGAAACTGGAATCCATGCATTTCTGAATTATTTTTGATCATACCTGTTCATTCCGTTTACTCTTATTGACTAAATTCAAGATGGCTGCAAAACTACCAGTAAGTAAACTACCAGTTTTCAAAGTTCTCAATGTCTCGTTTTAAATGTCAGGGCCCTCGGAAGTCTACCAATGAAGTGTGGAGATACATTGAGCCTCGTAAATGGGTGTAAAACAGTGATTTATTTGCATGGCTAGCCCGATGCCGAAGCACCACTATTGAAAAAGCTGTTGGTAGCATCGGCTAACTAGCGCCAGATTTTGGAGTGCAGGGGACAAGCCGAGATGGGCTATGAGACATACGTTCACACTCGGTATCATGTTTCAATACACTTTAGGTCAATATCACACCGGAATTCTCCTTTAACCTCATTAGTTGTGAAATGTTCCTCCTTCTGTTGTCTTTATCATTAAACAACTTGTCCAGCCTTTCGTTGCCCCAACTTTGTCTATGTTTGTATTTCGTATATGTCCTTTTTGCAGCTAAATATAGGTTTAGGAGATTTGCAGATTATCACATTCTGTTTTTATTTGCATTTTACAGGAATATCAACAAAAAGTGTGTGGTCTGTATATTTAGTATAAAGCAAAACGGCATAGAAAATGAATGTGTGGACACAAGGTCGTATGTCCAATTTTCCTCAGTATATTCTAAATATTCCTCAATATAATTGACATAATGTTGTGTTCCCACTTCAAGCACTGCATCTATGAATGCACCATCTGTGACATTACATATCACCTGTAGCTTTGGTAGGTTCCACCTGTTTCAGTCAAAAAGAAAATGAATATCATATGAAGTACTTTAACACTGGGACGCTGGAAAGCAGTGGTTGAAGACAGCAGGAGACATTGAGCAGGAAGCTATTACTAACCTTAGCATGGAAAGTTTTCACAAATTCAGTACATTTGTGTGACGACACTTTGATCTTTTCACAGGCGTCATGTATCACACTGCTTAAATGAGCCTGTCATGACAAGAGGAAACAGACAAAGGATGACGTAGAAAAAGGAAGATGTCTTAGCAAAGCTCTGACGGACAGTTGAGTTCAAATGACAGTATTTTAAACACGGCATTACCTCCGGTTCTGAGCCATTCGCTGGTACCTGTTTGACAATGTGAGCCAACAGTGCTTTGCAGAGGCCACATTCCCCCGTTGGCATCTTCCATCATACAAACAAGAGAGCAAGTGTAGCATCAGCAAAAAAGTCAAATGTACTGTTAGATTCCAGATATAACCTGTTTTCAAATGAGTTGGAAGGACATAACATCTCCTGCTGAGTTTGAAATAGCAACCATGCATAGGCGAGTCTTTCAGAAGTATTCTGTGTAATACAATTTAAAATATTTCATTGAAGGTCAGCAAAGTTTTTATAGGTTTCTAAATAGGCATAGTGATTTGGAATAGATCCCTGACTCTTTCTGTCACTCTCATGTCTTTGCCTCCAGCACTCTTGCACCACCAGTGGGCTGAAGTCGGAGGTGTGTTTACATGTACTTTCTGAACTGTATGCCCAATTATCAAAATGAGGTGCCTTTGGATTTCTTGGATTAAGTGTAATGCACCCAGTGACATTTTCATCACAGGTGATCTTATCGCACAAGAGCTTCATCAAATTACAATACCACGCTGCAAACTAAGCTCACTACTCAACACAACACAATTGACAAAGTCGTATTCATTTTTGTAATGGGTCATACCTGGTCATCGTCACTGTCCATTATGCCATATATCGCCAGGTTGGTCACATTATTTGTAAGAAGGAAATGTGTGTCCCCAGACTTATTAAGACAGAGAAAGGTAAAAAACTGTTAATTCAGAAAAAGTTAATTTAAAACTGAAAATGTTAATTTGCATTTACACCATGTACACCAGTGCGTTGAAATTGGAGGTTTGTTCCAGGTGATCTTATCACACTAGAAACTAAATAAGACACCATGCCATAAATTAAGCCCACTGCTCGATACAGCATACAATTCAGAAAATAGGAGTTGAAAGAGGTCAGACCCCATCTGAAGTACTTTCATCATCCATTAAGCCAAAAATGTCCACTTTCTTCACGGTATTTGAAGAAAGAAGGAAATGTATGTCCACAAGTTTAAAACAGAAAATATTCATACACTTTTACATGACAAAGGACCCAGTGTTCAAATAAATGCATTGTAATGCTAGTAAAGGTTTATATTAAAGAGAAAAGATCTTTAAGCAATACATACCGGTGGCGGGTGTTGAGTTAGGATCAAACCCACCATGAAAAACAGGACAGGACCAAAAACTTTAATCATATTTGAGGATAATTCAGCAATGCTAGTCTTAACTGATACTATGTAAGCTACACAATGACAGTGAACAGTTTTACAGGGCTACTGTCAAGATCCTGCCAGGACTTATGACTTTGTGCCACCCTGGTGGCCATTTTGTATATTGTTCTGTGTCATGTGCTCTGTGGTTACCTGTCTTTGTCTCCACCCATTCCCTTATATGGTCTGCACCTCCTGTCTCATTAGTTTCCCTCCATTTCTGCTCACACCTGTTCCCTGTTATTGTCTTGTTGGTTTCGTCTAGTCTTCTGTCTTTCTGTTAATTGGTCTGTGTATTTCTACCCCCCTGTTCTTCTGTCCTTTGTCGGTTTGTCTCTCTGGTTTCCCTGTCTGAGTCCAGTTCGTGTGTAGGTTCGTAAGTTTGTGTCTTAATGAAGCGTGTATGTCTGTAATTCTGCCTGGAGGAGTCTTGTGCTTGGGTGCTATCCTGATAATCCTGACAGCTACAGTTGCAGAAGGAGGAGAGAACCTTGAACTGTTTTTCTTTTTTTTGCATGGTTAACCCCAGGATGTCAAGTCTGTCAGGCACTTCTGAGGTAGTTTGACATGTATCAACATTTTTATATATCCTGCTTAGCAACTTAGGAACAATAATAAATTAAATGCTTTTGTACTGTGTATGTAAGCAACGGGCTGTAATACAGTGTTATGATATGCTCCCCCATTAGAGAAGTTCAAGTAAACACACATTCACTGTATACACAGACTGACTGATTCAGTTAAAAATTACCAGGCCATTGGATGTTTTGATCATGACATTTAGGATAATGGGACATAAACAACTCAGCGGTAACCAGTGTTACCAGTGTGCCACAGTTACCTTGAAAAAGTAATCTGATTACTGATTACTCCTTTAAAAAGTAACTTAGTTACTTTACTGATTACTTGATTTTAAAAGTAACTAAGTTAGATTACAAGTTACTTTATTAGTTACTTTCAGCAGCTGCCGACAACACCCCCACCTCCTCAACATAATAATGAACCGGTTTTGCCAAAAAGGATCACACACGAGGGAGAACTAAAAGGGAAACATGTCACAATAAAGACGCTAACTTTAGACTTATAACTTAGGAGAAAATGTTCACCCCTGTATCCCAGCATGCCCTGCGTGGAAGAACGCTAACAAGGTCTTGTGCGCTGACGTTACAATATGTAGATTTTGGTAGTTTGGCCTTTTCATGTAGCCTTGGCAACTAGTCATCTAGTATAGGCCTGAGTAATATGCAAATGAAATTACACTTGTTAAACTCACCTCAAGTCTTTTGCAATCATTTAACCCGCCGTGAGCAATGTTAAAGTCACTGTTACAAACAGTGCAGTGTGCAATACTATCATTATGTTTTACTCTTATGAGACAATTGGGTACACTTTTGTGTAGTCTGATGTGAAATGGGTCTTAAATGTTACTTTTTGAGGGGCACTGACTCTGCCATGACGCTCCTGTTCCTAGATACACTAACTGAACTGATTAATTAAGTTCGGGAGAAAAGAGAGATAAGCACCTACACTGAAAACTGATTGGTTGATTTAGCAAAACAGACCAGGATGCTCTGTCTTGGTTGCGCTTGCAGGCACACATGCACCACTCCTCTCACTCTCCCTCTCCGTTGTGTGCGCGTTAAACTTAGATGCACACGCGATTTGAAGTCCGGTCTGGCTTGCGTGCTCTTGTTCGCTCTAGGTTCCGGGAGATTTTATGTAATTTGCGGGTGTCAGGATATCAATATGTGGGAGACTCCAAAACTTCGGGAGACTTGGGATGTTTAGCTAGACAGCATGTTGTCGCCAGCACAGAATGTACAACGTACCTTAATGTTGTCATGTTTAGCTGACACAAACTCAAAATAATGACTGTATAGATAAAACGTGCATCTCTCTCCTCCCTCCATTGTTGTTTACGTTTGTGTCGCTGCGTGGTTTTACACGTGAGTTGTCCTCATGCTGAAAAGGTTGGCATAGCCTACATGACGTTAATCCCCGAGAAAAGAAGAAAGCAAAGAATTTATCATTTTACCAAGGAAAATGACAAAAATAGTAAAGCACAGTGATTTAGTTAAGTAACTTTAATCTGATTACTGGTTTGTAAATAGTAGCGCGTTAGATTACTCGTTACCGAAAAAAGTGGTCAAAATAGACTAACCCGTTACTAAGTAACGCGTTACTGGCATCATCACTGGCTGTAACATAGTGTTTCAAAGTAGCCTGGGTGTTGTCCTGGAGCCAAGATACAGTACCGTATTTTCCGGACTATAATTACTAAACTAAAATTTTTTTCATAGTTTGGCTGGTCCTGCGACTCAGGTGCAACATATATATATTTATATATATATTTTTTCCTCTTCATGACACATTTTTTTCACTGGTGCGACTTATACTCAGGTGCGACTTATAGTCCGGAAAATACGGTACATCATAACTAGGGGATCTGTCTTGTCAGGTGGTACATTTGTAACACATTGTTTTACCAAAGATGTGTAAGTCAGTTTATCTGTAATTTCGGTTACATCCCAACATCCATGCCTTTGAATGTAATGTTGAATTGAGTGAATGATACAGGAATACAAACTGATGTTATCCACTGGCACATCTGAGGAGAATAGCAAAAAAAAAAAAAAAAACATTTTAGAATCTTTTTCTGTGTTTTTAATTAGTTTTCTCATTACTAACATGACCCATTATGGACAGTCACAACAATTCAAGCTTTCAACATTATGCGCCACTTGGCTTAAGTCCCACAGTTTATTACCAGTCAGCTTTGAACCAGCTAAAGATCAAATCATGCCCTGGTTTTTAAATCAAACCAAATCCAGGCTTATTTCAAGTGTGGAAAGTGTCAACAGATTGTTTTTATTATTAACCATCAAGGTAAAGTAAGAAGGACTACTGCATGTATATTATAGATGAACAAGATGTGCATTAAGAAACAATTCACACAATAATAATTTCCTCCAGATCCAACGGATCCGTTTTCATAACGTCAGTTCCTCTTGAGGCACAGCTTGAATTATAGATAGATATAATATGGACTCTTTGGGACCTAATTTGAAGGATACTTATTATTATATATATGATTAGAAGCCTATAGGTAAGCTTACAGATTCATCTCTCTAGCTTGTTGTGTGTGCACCTTTCTGCGTGCACATGGTGTCTGGACAAGCCTTTACAAACTCAAATGCTATTAACAACACGTTTTTGACCATCAAGAGAGTGGTCTCCTCTCTGCTGGACATGGTTCAGCTTTAATTACGAGCAAGGAATTTCATATTGCCATCCCCCTGCATCGTTGCCATGGTGACCCTCACTCTCAACCAATCCCAGGAGATTCTTAAATTCAAAAATGGTTCGGCCGTAGCAGAGCAGTGGCCAATTAGATGGCCTATGCTGTCAGTGGCAGGTGTGAGAGAGAACTAATTCAGGCCATCGTTCTGCATGTGTAGCTTTCTCTCGGATCAGGCCTTTAATCAAAGCCTTTTTTAATTATGCAAAGCAGGGCAGAGTCTTTTGACTCCTGTGTGCTGGGTGGCGTGCACTGAGGTGTGCATGTGAGCACTGCAGGCATCATTAGAAAGCCCCAGCCCAGGGTCCTGCGGGTCAGCCTCCATCCTCCTGCCACAGATCACAGCCCTGCTGGTTATTATAACATAAAGCCAACCTCTGATATCCCCTTGATGAAGAGAGTGCTTTGACTGGAGTGCTGGTTTATTGAGCAGTGAAAATGATGCGATGGATGTGGTATGTGTCTTTGGACCTGAATGATATAGGGAAAATAATCATAGTTATTGTCCTGGACTTCGACATTTTCAGTATTTCAAGGCTCTCTGATATCACAAAATAATACAGACATTGTGATGACATCCAGACCTTAAAGTATAATGCTATAGATATCTTGATTAGTCATTGCTACAGCTGAGCTCCAAATTGATTGCAGAGCAAATATGCATTCCAGATGATAACTGTCAGAAAGCTATACTGTCTGCAAGAAAAGTGCATTCTTAAATGGAAATCAGTGACATAAAGTGCACACCTCAATTGTCTTCTCTATTCCCTCACCCTAATCACAAGTCTAACCATAACCCCAACCCTTACTGTGTAGACTGTATAGTATGTAAAAGCAAATGATCAATACTTTGTTACTCATCATCACTAAACAATGACTGTGGTATGCATGGTAATGCTTTATTCCCACAATGTGAGGGGAGAGAGGAGTCTTCCCAACAGTCTTTTCTGTCAGAGAAACCTTGCTCGGAGTTGCTCTATTATGCTATTTCTATAAAGGACTTCGTTCCAGAGCATTTGTGCCTCATAACTGTAGCTTGCTTTCTGGAGGAGTCTCCCAGAGAATGCGGTATGTTGTCATAGAAACGATGCAAATGAAATTACATGAGTTGATGAGAGTTGTCCACCCTCAGCGTCTTGTTTTCTTTGATGTTACCTGATAATGAGTTCATAGTTGCACAAACAGCCTGCCTTCCCACATCCCTCTAGAAGCCTGGGAGGCACACAGGTGGTGTCTTGGAGTCTTGAAGGTGGTCATGTGTGCACAGAGGTTCCTCGGGCTGCTTGTCCTGCTCTTCTGCTAAATGTTTGGACACTTGTTCAGTTTGAAATGTCCATAGGAATCAAGGAGATCTCATTCATTAATAATATCAAAGATCCTTTAGAACACGTTATCAACCGTCTCTGGTGATATCAATCCAACATGAGGTGGCATGAAGTAATTCTATATGTTTTTTAGAAAAGAAGACATTTTCAGGAGGCCCGTTTTGTTTGGGCCATGGACAGTGCACTGTTTTTTGGTTTGCCAAATATTGTTCACTAATTGCTCTGCTCATCCTGACACACCAGCCTCATGTGTAGAGTCTGTATGTGAGTATCCACACACGCTTCTGTGTTTAAGTATAGTATAAGTATATATACCTTTTTTGATCCCGTGAGGGAAATTTGGTCTCTGCGTTTAACCCAATCGGTGAATTAGTGAATCACAAACAGCACACAGTGAACACACAGTGAGGTGAAGCACACACTAATCCCAGCGCAGTGAACTGCCTGCTACAACGGCGGTGCTCGGGGAGCAGTGAGGGGTTAGGTGCCTTGCTCAAGGGCACTTCAGCCGCAGCCCAATGGTCAGGGCTCGAACCGGCAACCCTCCGGTTATAAGTCCAGAGTGCTAACCAGTGGGCCACGGCTGCCCACTTTTACACCACACAATAACAGCAGCATCATGATTTGATCTTTACCCCACTCAGCCTGCCAGCCCTCTCAGCTTATAAGGGTACAAGACTATACTGTACCATACAAAACTTCTTCATTAAATCTATATTCATCATGTGGCTACCTTTCCTTTTTTGACACCACTAGGGTGCATCAGAGGAATTACTGTGTGATGCTGCTTGGGTATGGCTCTCACTTGTATCGCCCATGGCACGATGCCATGTGTTGTACTTGATCCAACTGTATGTTCCATATCAGCCATAAGAAACACTGAGCTAAAAAGCAGGCACCGCCCTTCCATTCTGATTTTGAAAGTGTGGTGCAGCATCTACTGGCTACAAAAAGTATTGCTTTTCAATTGCTCTAGTTGAGTAAAATAGCACTCCAGAGCTATTTTTCTTCACAATCTATGAGAGAAAATGACCACCTCCATGGAGACATTTTTGTTAAATATTGATTTTTTTTTTATCAGGATAGTGACCTGTCTCCTAGCAATGTACTGCGAGCAGAATTGAATTACTGAAAATAATCAGGTGTTACATCAGATATTCTGCACTGAAACTTTATTACATGCAGTTACATAGATCATCATTGCACATCTGCAAACTGACTCTAAGAAATAGAAAGATGTTAAACAGTGCATGTCCAGAAAGTAGCACAGCAAGGATATAAATAGCCACACTTCACCACCAACAGTCCACTCCTTACAAGAAAGCCACCATCAAATGAGACAAATGGTCATGTTAGATGAGATGTTAGGTCATGAAGGGCTGATGTCTAGGTGTTTATAGACGAGTCCAGAACAAAACATCACACTCCTGTCCCACAGCACAGACAGCTGCTCACATTTGGGCCCTGTCCTAAATCAGGCTCACATTTGGGCCCTGTCCTAAATCAGGCTCACATTTGGGCCCTGTCCTAAATCAGGCTGATTCAAAAGCAATACCTGAGTAACACTGAGTGTTAAAATTCTGACAAGTGCATGCAAGTGACAGCAATAAAGTAAAACTAGAAGAGAATTGTGAATTCGCTGAAATCATATCGAAGTTTAGCATTCCTAATATACACTTAATACATCAACAAATATTTTTAAAATACAAAACAGGACGAGAGAATTATGTTGTGGGGTTCAGTACACATCCGTGATCATTGTAGATGTGTGCATGTTCCCATCCTTGATTTGATTTTTTTAACTTAGAAAAATAGACAGTGACATCATCCAGCAATTGAAAGCACTGAGAAACCATGGAAACACAACACAAACAAACTTCAAAACGGCACAGATATTTTGCTTCGGTTGAAACATGCCATACATTGCAACAGCCCACTGAGTCTTTCATGTGTTTATGTCAGAAAAGACAGGCACTTATGGTCTGAGTACAGCCAGCATATCACAGGGAAAACTCAGAACAGAACAGAAATCAAAATGGCCTCTGGTTTAATTGGGATAAGTCATTTCGTTATCTGAGAATCTTCAAATAGGCAACTGTTTAAATCAAATATGTAGTATGATCCTTAATTATACCATATTTAAGCATTTGATTAAGGTGTTAGCTGCCAAATTCCATTCATGTTGTGACCTGCATTTAGAGGGGGTTAAAGTGATGTAATTGCACGCTACAGACTACATCTACACTAAAGTTTCACAGAGGTAAAGCATAACACATTCAATTAAGGTTTTGCTACATATACCGCTAAGTTGAATATAGATACGCTTCACTGGTTTACAAATTACAGGTCAGAGCAAAACATCGGCTTGCCACTGCTTAAACAAGTTCAAGTTATTCTCACATTAGTATGAGTACACATAGAATACACTTGTACAGGCCAGTAATAACAGAAAAATAGAGACGTGACTACAGTAGTCATACAATCAAACTGAAAACATTCTCATTGTCAGTCTTACCTCCAGAAGACATGGCTAATTACTGTATGATGCACTGAAGAGTCCATGTTAGAAGCCTTTGCTCAGTAATGAGATGAGACTGGTTGATTAGTGTGCTGAACCCTACATTATAATCACAATGCACTGACATTCAACTTCATTGCACTGTTCCACTACATCAAAGTATATTAGCAACTTAAAAGACAACGACCTTCAGGGCTCCAGGATGTGACATCATTTTAGCATTCCTCGAAAAACAAAAACCTTGGCATAGCGGAGCATGCTCCCTTCACGTGCAAAGAGGGCAGCTCCCTGTTTGGCATAGCACAGCTCGACAGAGGCACCCAGAGCGCTCCACTTTGCCCACCCGCACGCCACTACACGCTTTTGGGGTTGTAGCACAGCATGTTGAGCTGCAGGTTCTCGTCCCAGTGCCTGAGGATGATGAAGAGCTGGTTGGCGGCCGCCTTGACGGAGGCCAGGTCGCGGACCTCGGGGACGCTCTGGCCGCCGAGCCACATGCTGGCCTTGGCGGCCACCAGCTCCCACTCAATGAAGTAGCTGGCCGAGCTGTGCTCCAGCCAGGCCAGGGCCACTGCAGTGGCCCACACCATGCTCTCCAGCGACAGGCCCCGCTCCTCAGGCGTCCCCGCCCGCTCCGCCTCGGAGCCGTGGCCGCTGTCCATCAGCGAGGGGCCGGGCGAGTGAGGAGGCTCCTTGGAGGAGGAGGAGGAGGAGGAGGAGGTGGAGGAGGTGGAGGGGCGGGCGAGGAAGGGGGAGCCAGCGTCCACGCGGGGGCTGTGTGGGCTTCTGGGGCTCCGCGGGCTCCGAGCTGAGGGGCTGTGGCTGCTGATGCTCAGCTCGGCGTCTGGCTTTGTCTCGGGGTCCGGAGAGGGCTGGACGCCGCTGCTGCTGCTGCCCGCGTCGTCCCGCCGGCTGCTGGAGTGGGAGAGGTGCGGCAGGCTGTGGCGGTGGCTACTAAAAGGGGACGTCCACTTCAGCTTGTTCATGGGCACGCCGATGGCCTCGCACAGAGCGCTGTCCAGCGCAAAGGCCCCACAGGCTAACTGCAAGGATACCTGCCATGAGCACAAAGAGTATGAAGTAAACACAAAGGCTGGAATTGGACTGTGAGTCTATATATATAGTACTATATATATACTAAGCCATATACATATATATATATATATATATATATATATATATATATATATGTATATGGCTTAGTAGACACAGTCCAATTTATATATATATAAGCAATGTTATGTACTGAAATCCTCTGGTATCCTGAGCACTTGCTTGAAAAGTGCTATATAAATACATATTATTATTATTATTATTATTATCCACTGCTATTATACTGATTGGTGACTGACTGGTGGTATTGATTCATGTAGACGTTTACTATTCAATTGAGTTCAATAGAGTAAACTATCATCACAATGAAGTTCACAAGACAAGATCATTATCAGACTCTGCGGTCAAGTAATCAATCGCTAGCTCACAGTCTAGGGTAATGGTATCAGGACATTTACAAAGGAAGAGATCTTTAATAGTTTTGTCTTTTACAAAATGCCATGGCTTTAGGTGAACACGGCATATATGGACAATGCACACATATTTTCAGGAACGTAAATGTTTGTCATGATCTAAAGCTAGAATTGCATAATGACAATTAAGGAAAAAACACAATTTCACTCCCACTGTCACTCTGTAATGAAACGTAGCAGGTCAATTAATCAGTTGACTTGTGTTTTCCTTTAAAAACAAAGGGGATTTGCTATAAAGTGGTGCAGCATTGAGTTTTTTTTTCTTCTCAATTGCTTGTTCTTGTTTTTTCTTGATTTAGACGTCAGGGCTAAGAATAGAAAAGAGAATGGCTGCAGAAATACTGCAGATTGCAGAAATACACTAGCAGGGGCGGTTTGTACTGCATGTTGTTAGACTATCAAAGGAAAGAGTCAAAAGGGCTGAGACGCAAAGCCTCTTTGCAGAAATAATCAGCGCACATAATTAGTCTCAATAGAAGGTAAATTACAAAAAAATATCTTGAATGTGGTCTTCAGATCTTAGACAAAGTGACGTGTTTGAAAGTGGAGTGTTTGACAGTTTAAAAGTTCACAAAGTTGACTCTCACTTTGTGTTTTGCAACAAACATCAAGCAAATGTGGAACATAAGTGTTCAGTGGTGAATGTAACGTCTTTTTTTAACATAGTCTCTCTGTGTGACGTTTGTTTTTGTAGTGACCCACCAGAGGGATGTAGTCTTTGCTGTCATTGTCACTGTCACCCGCTGACTCACTGGTCTTGCTTTGACTCCGGCTCATGAAACCCCGCGCTGCCTTGGTCAGGAGTCGTGTCCTTGTGAGACTCAGCCTAAGGGGGAGACGCAGACTTCACACACACAGTCTAAAAACACCACGGTCATGTGAACAGAGCCATGGCTACAATTAAACCAGGTCTGGTGGATCAGTCAGACCGACGCTCTTCTGAGTCACGGAAGTAAGAAGAAAAGCCCTGTACTTGTAAGCTTTACTAACAGCCCTCAATTCAAACCCAATATAGAGCAGATCCAGGCAGTTGTGCAGTGAATAGCCACTGGTGACATTGTGTGACCCTCAGGTTGATGGCATCCACACGCAGCCTGCGGTGGAGAAAATGGAACCACACGGAGGCTTTCAGGGACGGCCAGACAAAGATGTGAAAGGGAATCTAAGGAGCCATTACACACACACTGCATGAAGCCAGATGCCAGGTGCCACACACACAAATGGGAGGCAGGTGTATGTTGCAGAGGCAGGAGACTGAGAGGAATTCCACATACTTTTTCTTGAGAGGCTGACCTTATAAAACCACCTCAGTCTAGGTCTTTTGACACCATTCTCTGCTCTCTAGCAAGTACAGTAATGTGTATAAACAAGAGCCTACAAATGAGGTTGATGTGATGTGATTTAAATGTGATGGCTGATGTGATGTGATTTAAAGAATTTGCTATATACAATGTATCAATATTATTGTGTGCATGTATGTCTATGTCTGTACAGTATGTGCAGGTTTGAATCTGTGAGGACTTTGATGACCTTCTCTACTACAACCCCAAATCAGAAAAAGTTGGGACATTGTGTAAAATGTAAATAAAAACAGAATGTGAAAATCTACAAATCTCAAAAACCCATATTTAGCTGCAAAAAGGACATAGACAACATATAAAATGTTGAAAATGACAAGTTTGACTATTTCATGGAAAATATATGTTCATTTTAATTTGATGCCAGTAACATGTTTCAAAAAACGTAAACGTGTAAGATGTAAATAAAAACAGAATGTGAAAATCTACATAACTCAAAAAACCCAATATTGGAAAATTGAGATGAAACACTATTTTGAAATGGTAATCAGAAATTTGACTAAAACTGACTAAAAAGGACTAAAACTAGACTAAAAGACAAACATATAAAATGTTGAAAATGACAAGTTTGATTATTTTAAGGAAAATATATGTTTTAATTTGCCAGTGTGTGTGTGTGTGTGAGAGAGGGGGGTGTATGTATATTTATATTTGTGTGTGTGTGTGTGTGTGTGCGTGTGTGTGTGTGTGTGTGTGTGTGTGTGTGTCCTGATTGTTCATGTCTCCCTCACCCACCTGGCGGAGAAGAGGCTCTCCACGGATCTCTGCGAGTGCTCCGAGGTCACAGATGGACTCCTCTGAGAGGCTGAAAGGGAGACGAGAGACCCAGCAGGTTACACCTCCATTCATGCCCAGCCTATTCAGCCCACAACACTTACCCAGCACACAGAGCAGGGTAGACCGGGGACAAGGCACACGTGTGGCCTTTAATGTTCATGTCATGTCTTCACATGTGAATGCCATGTGTTCAGTCAGTAGGATTGTTTATTTTCAAACATTCAACATCAGTAGTAATTCACTGGGCCATAACTGTGGCACATGATGGAGATTGGGTGTTCGCTGGAGAATATACGGGTGGGTGTTGGGTAGAGAATATACGTCACCGTCTGTGAATCTGTACGTTTCCCATCCAGATGTTGAGGATGGAGTTCCGCAGGGGGAAGGGTCATCACCAGGGACTACAAAACACACACGCAGGAATACAGCTGAGGGGTCACACTAGAGACAACAGGCTGAGGGGTCACGCTAGAGACAACAGTCTGAGGGGTCACACTAGAGACAACAGTCTGAGGGGTCACACTAGAGACAACAGCTGAGGGGTCACACTAGAGACAACAGTCTGAGGGGTCACACTAGAGACAACAGTCTGAGGGGTCACACTAGAGACAACAGTCTGAGGGGTTACACTAGAGACAACAGTCTGAGGGGTCACACTAGAGACAACAGTCTGAGGGGTCACACTAGAGACAACAGTCTGAGGGGTCACACTAGAGACAACAGTCTGAGGGGTCACACTAGAGACAACAGTCTGACAAGACAATAGCTGCCGACACGTAGGACCATGGTGTTAGTAATGCACAATGCAAGCAAACCAACCAACAATGAGCAACATCAGGATCATTTAAGGGACCCCCTAAAAAGCACTGAACATCTTCATGGTTTATATATCTACTGTATATATACTGTATGTATGACTGGCTTTGCTCATTGATCTCTGCTATGCTAGTTGCATAATGTTTGTCACAATATGCATGGAAGTGTACTGTCACTGCCTCTTCACAGAATGCTTTATTTAGTCAGTACTAGGTCCCCTGTTTATTTAGTCAGTACTAGGTCCCCTCAGTACTAGGGCCCCTGTTATTTTCTCTCTATATGCTTCCTCTAGGCTCAGAAATTAGGAAACATGGCATTAAATTTCATTCTTATGCAGACGATACACAACTATACCTTTTCATAAAACCTGACGAATTGACACATGTATAAGAGACATAAAGACATGGATGACATGGATGACAAACAATTTCCTGCTTTTGAACTCCGATAAAACAGAAGTCATGGTTTTAGGTCCTAAAAAGATGAGGGATATCCTATCCTCATCACAGGCTACATTTACTGATCTTCGACTATCCTCATCCACAAGTGTTAAAAATCTAGGAGTTACAATTGACCAAGACCTATCACTAAGTAATCACATAAAACAGATTACCAAAACTTCATTTTATCATTTAAGGAACATTTCAAAGATAAGGAAGTCTTTATCCTTACCAGATGCTGAGAAATTAATCCATGCTTTTGTCACCTCAAGGATTGATTATTGCAATGCTCTATACGCTGGCTGCAATAACACCTGTCTAAAGAGCTTACAGCTTATACAAAATGCAGCTGCTTTCAGACACTCACTAGAACTAAAAATATGAACATATTTCCCCTATCCTGGCATCTCTACACTGGCTGCCTGTTAAAAGTCGCATTGACTTCAAAATATTACTTCTAACATACAAAGCCATTAATGGCCAGGCACCAGAATATATTAAAGATCTCCTAGTTCCATATAACCCACCTAGACCGTATACGATCACAGAATACTGGCCTTCTTGTAATTCCAAGAATCTCAAAAACTACAGTAGGACATAGAGCTTTCAGCTTTCACGCACCCCTCCTCTGGAATAATCTTCCTTCCTCAATTCGACTAGCAGACACCCTCCCTATTTTTAAGTCTAGACTTAAAACATACCTCTTTACTGCCTCCAATAGTTAGGTATGGTGCGGTGTGGAACTTCACCCACCTCAGGGATTTTTGGAATGGACCACCTTGCTGAGTCCTCGTGTGACTGGCACCCCAGTCGCGCGTGCGATGGTGGTCACTGACCATACCTGCGCTGGTGCCGACTACCCCTCACCATGCCTTAGTTATGCTGCTGTAGCATAGTGCTGTCATGGACTTTTCATGTGTCACGCCGTACAACCCCCCCCTCTCCCCTTCTCTCTCTCAACTCTCCCTCTCTTGCCTATTCTCACTATGATATACTGTAACAATATATAGTACCACTGATTACTTACTGACATTAACCATTTTGATTTTCAGTAACACTAACCCACTCTACATCTCTCTTTCTTTCCCCTTACTCACCAGTCATCAACCATCCATGTGTTGGCCCTCCTCTCACCCATCTCACCTGAAGTCCCATCCTCGACTGCCCTATTACTGTCACCCTATCTGGATTCCTGGCCCGTACAGCCTAGTGACCCATCACCTGCCTACGACAATTCTGGGCCCGTCTGCCGACCCACCACCATGCCCGTTGACAACTCCCTTCCCCTGGACAAATCCAACGCTGGACTATTTGAACTTTCTGTCACTAAATCAGGATTAATGAATTATCATACGTAATCACCCCACCTCTTGTAACTTTCAGCTCAAGTGCTTTTTAACACCATATCTTATTCTCTACACCTGACTATCATATGCATTTGTCATGTATACAGACCTTACTGTCCTGTATTGACCCTAGGCAGATGGGTCAGGCCCTTGAGTCGTGGATCTGCTCGAGGTTTCTTCCTATATGTATCTCCAGTTCTAGGGAGTTTTTCCTCCCCCTGTTACTCCGGTTACCCATGGGCCTCTCTCTCTTTCTTTTCTTTTCTTCCTTTCTTTCCTTTTTCTCTGATTGCCTACATTCTGTAAAGCGCCATGATACATGTGTAATGTTTTGGTAAAGTACAATAAATTGAAATTGAATTGAATTTATTTCCGAGCTCATATGGATAATGTACTATACCTCTGCCACTGTTATTTGAATCTGAAGGGTTGCTGTCTCAACATTTTTATAACTGCCTTTTAATATGACATTGTTCTCTCAACCCCGGCATAAAACACAGAAGAGCAAGTGGCTGCGCACTCAAGAGATTGCTGTTAACTCCGTGACACTGTTGACATTTAGCTATGAAACATTACATCTTGTGAATGACTTCACAGCAGGATTAAAGAATGCCTCAGCACACACACTCTGACAAAGCCAGTCAGGAAATGAGAATGAAAAGTATATTGCCAATGTGTCACCTTATTTTTCATAATGTGTAATTTCTGTGAATGCTGCATTTGGAAAGATACAATAACTAATGATGAGGTTGCGCTGGGGATTTCCAAGATGAAACAAAGGACTGGGCCAAATTGGACACTGAAAAAAATTGGTTCTTTTGTGAATATTGTACAAACAATAGTACAAACAGTCTCCTTCATCCAGGTTCAAAAACCAAGTAAAGAGACACCTCATGGCTGATTGCACTGAATCCTAGTATGTACTACTGAATTTTACTTTTGTTTACTCATTTATTCTTTTCCCTTTTTGTCATCTTATCTTTTGTTGTTGTTGTTGTCTGTTTTTGTGTGTTGATGGTTTAGTTATTTATTCTTTTTCCTGTCTTTCTTTTGCTTGTTTTCATATCTGTTGTCTTGTATGTTGATGTTTTGAGATAGATAGATAGATAGATAGATAGATAGATAGATAGATAGATACTTGTTTTGTTTGTTATATGTAGTGTGTGGACCCCAGGAAGAGTAGCTGATGTTTTCTGCATCAGCTAATGGGGATCCAAATAAATCATCATCAAATCATCCATCATTCACTAATGTACTGTCTGTGCCCTCCCAAAAAGAACATGAAGATGAAATTGCTTGATAGTGCTTGCCATTTAATGACTGTTCTGAGTAAGCCTTCATTTCAAGGTCACCTGTCGTTGGTGTTTTTGTGATTCTGCACTTAAGTGTAGGCTGTCTGACTATGACTCGGTAGAGGGACAGAAGTACTGGCCCACAATTTAGTGGCTATCCCCAAAGCACCATGTCTAACCAACATCCTCATAGACCAACATGTTGTTTCAAACACTGAACATCTATTAAAGAAGACCATTTTGGATGGTTTAATAATAACTCCCTACTTGTAGCCTGTAAGCCATCCTCAGCTTCTGACATGCAGCCTGACTGAGAGCGTCCCAGTCCAATGGAGTAGGCCCGCTTTTTCCTGCTTCCCGAGCGCGAGCTTGACTGGGATCCTTTCTTTGAGTCCTCCCCTGAAAACATCCAGTGGATATACAAACATTATCTGTGTTCTGTCTGTGTAAACAAAGAGGCTCACACACAGCTGGAAAAGCTTAAGCAAGGCATCACCATATTAGTTGGGCAACAACAGCACTTTTTTAATCTCTGTGTGGTCTCTTTGATGTGTTTCTAATGTTCCGCAAAGCACTGTGATCTTGGCAGGCTGTGTAGCGCAAACACAATTGTATGACTCACCCACATTCAGGTACTCAATGGAGGTCGGTAAATATTCATTAGTATCCAGGTCTATGGGAACAAATGCTGTGAATTTGCTTAGGATGTTGCAGGCTTTGCTCGTGTGGATTGCATACAGCTGGTATCTGCGGCCAGACCCTGTGAGATCAGATCAACACCATCACCACCACTTTACAGAAATGCTACTAAAGATCAGCCAATGTGTGTTCATCTCAACAAGGGAAACAATGAGACTAGCGAACGTAGCCTGTGCTGAGCCCATTATAAATGTCCTCACCGTGTTCAATCTCACACTCTCTCTCCGCCATCTGCTCAAAGTCCTGGATGATGGAGTGGGCCGCCAGGTGATGGAACGTCTCATTCCAGAGCTCCTCGTGAACTTTCTCTTCTCGCTCGCGACCTTGCAGGTACTGCTCGATGTCAAAGGTCACTTCCCACTTGACCTCTTTCCCGCACAGTAGCCCGGACACCACTGCCTTGCAGTCCCCCTGGCCACAACTGGCCGTGCTGACCGCGGGCACGTGGGGGTCCTGAGGAGTCTCCGCCTCACAGAGCTGGTGTGCATACCCATCTAAATGAGCACCAAGAAAAAAACAACACAGCGTCAGACACAGCTACAGTACAGGCTTAATGTGACACAGATGGCCGTGAACCACAGAGTGCATTTAAATTGGTTTGTCTGGCACCATTATCTGACGTGTCTAAGACTCTAAATGAGATTTTCCATTACTGGGGACCTGCTGAGGATGCAATTAAGGCTTCACGACTTCACAGAAAACAAAGCGTGTTGGAGAACGTCGGTTTTCTGCCCCTTACTGTTTGTTCTCACACTCTGACACAGGGAAGTACTGTAGGCTAGTAGTTTGATGATCAAAAGAAATAAATGCCCAGGCCAAACTAGTGGGCCCACAGTCCATGCTGATGGCATATTTATTCCAGTGCATGAAATCATCAGTGCCAGACAGTCATCTGCAACTGCTGTGCTGTGCTGTGCCTGACTGACCTCCCTCTCCAGTGCTTCCCACAGAGGGGCTCTCTGAGGAGGACCTGGATCCGTTCTCCAGGGCAGAGACCTGCGCTGAGGCTGGCGCTGGGCTGCGGCCCACTGGCTGGGGTCCGCCACAGGGCTGGGCCAGGTCCTGCTCTGCTAGCTCCTCCTCCTCCTCCTCCTGCTGCTGCTGCTGCTGCTGCTGCAGTAATGAGGAGCGATCATCTCCAGCAGTGTGGCCCCTGGAGGCTGAGGCACACAGACTAGCCAGCTGTGGCTGGAGAAGAAACACATGCAATTTAGACAAGATACAGGAGGTACATTCACTCACACACACACACACATACTCGCGCACGCACACACACACACACACACACACACACACACACACACACACACACACACACACACACACACACACACACACACACATATGCATGCACACACACACACACACACACACACACACACATACACCCCCCAACACACACACACACACACACACACACACATACACAGACACCGCCCCCCCTCCCCCAACACACATACACAGATTTATAGTCTCATGATGGCCTTTTTTACTTTATACTGTCAGTTGACAAAAAGCATAAATGCATAAAGTGCTATATATTTACTCACATACGTGTTTTAATAAATGTACATCTCACTGGAGACCTTCATACTGTATGTCCTTCATACATCCAGAGATAAAAGGAACTTGTTCTCTCCAGTTCAGCTTCCTTAATTCTGAAGGCTTATTTATTTGATATTTCCCTCTGATTCACCCCAATCTCTGTGTCTCTGGGGTAAAGCCATTGATATGAATGCTAGTTTGATTGCAGCTATTGGATTTGTCTCTTTGTGGGAGATTCACTTCAGGCTCCCTTACACGCGGGTGACAAGGCTCATTACGTGAGACGTGAAAGAAATCCATAAATATGGACTTGGATTGTTCTCGCTGGCTACCTCAGAAAACGATGCTTATAAGGACTGAGATGAGGAGATGGGCATGAGCTTGCCTTTTAGTTAGCCAGGGCACACTGGGTATTTATCATATATATTGGCCCTCTCCTCAGCCAAAATGCAGGAAATGATTGCACCAGTCATTAAGAGTTGCACATCAAAAGACTGAGTGCCTATTTCTGTCACCCCATTGTCTGTTTGCTGCCATGGCGATGCACATGCTAGTGCCATTTTTGACAGGTCTTAATGTATTTTTTTTCTGACTGACAAACCAGGGAGCATTTGAATAATGACAAACGTGTCCTTGCATTTAGAGATCTCATCACTGCACTGCACTCATCAGCGTACAGTACATGCAACCTGATCCTTTGTGAGGAAGGTGTCCCTCCTGACTGCTCATTTTGGATTAGCTATTTGAGGTACTGCACAGCGGGAAAGAGAGGGATCAAGATTGATTTTATAATTCTGTTAGACCGAAACAACATGACACACCATAAAATTAGATTGCCATCTAAATTGAAATAGGTGTTTGCTGGTTGTGATTGCAATAATGCAGTAATATGCTGACTATTTTAGGAACTTGGTGAAGAGCACACAATGCTGTTTAATTTACAGTCTACACTTCTTTTTTACCCTAGTTACAGATGGATATAGATGATGATGGCATTAGGGAGTTAAAGGTGACAACTGCTAATTTCAATGATTTTAGGATTTAGAAGATTTTATGTCACACTGAGGTTTACACCACATCTCTTGCACATTGGATGATGGACAAAGTGCTGTTTTCTGGTTCTATCAGATCAATCCTGCATATGTAATCAGGGTTCTAAATTAACACCCGCCAACCCGCATTAAAATTCATTTTGGCGGGTGTTAATAAAAAATTACTAGCCAGTTTGGCTGGTGATGCATGAGGCATTACGTGCTCTCGGTCATATATCCCCCCTGGCAGTAGGCCTACTTCCAACATTTCCCATGACCACTGTGCCGTAATGCTACGTGATACGCCCATTGACTACGCGTAGATTGGAGAGAAACCAGCGCGAGAGACTGAAACGAACAGAGCGTCTACCAGAAAACTCAAGGAATTAGAAGAATGTCAATGGGGCATTTTGCCCATGTTCAGGGTGGAAAATAAAAAAGAAAGATTTGCATAAGACAAGTCAAATTGGTGTTTTCAAAAAGAAGGGATCATGGAGAATAAAGAAAAACATATTTAAAAAATCTTTGTATATTCCCACAAGGTGTTTGGGTGCTCTGAAAATGAGAACCAAAATGATTTTTCAGACTTGTGAGGTCTGCTGTTCAGACCCTGAAGGGATTTGTTTTCTGTTCATTGCTTTTTGTGAGAGTGTTTCTACTTATCTCAGTAAGGAAAATAATTCAAGAGCCTATGTTGAGTACAAATATGTCTTCTGAAGGCTTAAACAGAGCCCAGCCAAAAACTCCAATAAAATTTGCATCAACTTTGAGGGACAGCTATGACCATGCAGGATTATCCAGACCAAACGTGACGATTTTGCTACATACTATTCCTATTTATGTACCAGCATGCAAAATTTGAGCCTCCTACATGGTTTAGTTCTTGCGCTGTGGGCTTGTGAACTTTGACAAAAAAAGAGGCCGAACAAAATCGACACCCCCCTCCCCCTGTAAAACTGGCTGTATCTTGGAAAGTATTGATCTTACATAGGAGTAATTTTGCAGTGTGTCTCCTGGGTAACATAGGCCCTGGTTGAACTGAAGTGGAATGACCCAAATGCATTCAGTGACACTCATCTCATAAACTCATAATTCTCTTATTTTCAGTAACTTATCTTATTTTCAGTTTTTCAGTAACTTTAGAAAGTTACCAGCCACATTGGCTGGTGATCAAAAAAGTTAATTTAGAACCCTGTATGTAATCTAGTCAAATTGTTATAATACATATTTCTTGGTTTTAGCATGTATTTTACTTCAATCATTAGACTTGCTGGCAGTTATGAGAAGTGTGGGTATTCACAGGGTTAACGGACCTGATAGTCTAATTTCCACTGAGCTCCATGGTCAGGGTTTGTCGGATGAATCAGTTCCTGGATTTTGGCTCTTCTTAGCGGGTTCTTCCCCACCACAGAGCTCGGGTCGCTGGGGGTGAACACCCGCTTCGCTGGGTTGTAATTTGTTATCTGGTTTGTGCTGTAGGCCCGTCGTCTTGGTGACGTTTGTGGGTCCATTCCTGTTCGGACACAAAACCCAGTCAATCCAGATGTCCAGAACATCCATGACTGATATAGACAATAATAATAAGCATTCATAACGTAGAGTCTGTAGTTGTCATTGGCTCTCAGTATCACATTTCAGCGGCATGTCACAGCTGTTCAAAGCTGTTGACTCCCAGCAATGGCATTACTGTGTAAAAAAACGCATCCTTCAAAGACAGTGTGCACAGCGTTACCCATGGAGTCGTGCTCAGTGGCGAGTGCACTGCTCTCAGACATGGTGTCCTGGTAACCATCAAACAGGACCCCGGTATGCATGTCCCTCTGTGCGGCTGGACATTCTGAGGCACTCCTGGCTGGGTCCTCCTCTTGGGAGTGGTAGAACACAGAGCTGGCGGACTCGTTGGAGCGCATCATGCTGTAGCGTCTGCGCTTATCCTGATGGAGAGAGGAGGTCACCAAAGTCCTTAAGATGTCCCTCTTTATCAAGTTAAACAAGGGAAAGTCGAACTAATCAGACCAGTAAAAACTTGCAGTACTAAAGGATTGTTTGGGCCCTATGAGACAGTCATGGTTAAATAAAAAATCTAATTTCACCAGACTCCTTACAGTTTCTTAACAATTAAATGTTTCTTTCACACCAAGTGCCCCAAGAACACAGAGCTGGTTATTAATGTGCAGACTGCCATCACTGAGAAAAGCATGTCAGAATATTGTGATTTCTCCCTCACTGCACTCACAGACTTGGGGTTGGGATGGTAGCGGGTCGTGTCACAGACGGCACAGTAACCAATGAGACGGTCTCCTGGAAAGAGGTAGGTGTTTCCCACTGGGGAGAGAAGCACCTCCTTGGTCTCAGGAAACAGCCACTCGATGGAGATGTCACTGAGCACTGGGGTCATGGACTTCTTTAGGATCTTGATCATCTGAAGGAATTAATTGGAGGCAACAATTAATCATGGTTAATTAATTAAGGCTATGCATATATGTATATGTATGTGTATGTGTATGTGTATGTGTATGTGTATGTGTATGTGTATGTATGTATATTGTGTATTGAGCAAGTGTATGTGTATGTGTACAGTATGTGTATGTGTATGTATATGTGTGTATGTGTATGTTTGCTTATGTATAATCACAAGGACATCCATACAACCTTTTCCTTATTTAATATCCTCTTGGAAAAAAGATGCATGCATTATTCTGTTATTTTTGTATTGATGATTTATTCATCATTCTCTTGTGAATGTAAATGTTTAATAAAAAGAATGAATGCTAATTGCATATCACACTGACAGGCCACAATTTACAACCTGCTGGTAATTGCCTTACTGCAACATTCAGAATAAGTGAATGTGGAAGTGAACGATAAACATGTGGGTGCAAATGAGAACCTTGGGCTGCAATCTCTCTCCCTCGGCAAAAAACTCTGCTATCCCTTTGGATACTGTGGCCAGTCCTTGCACCAGTCTTCTGCAGGCACTCTGCCCAATTCCAAAGGTGTAGCACCTGTCAAGGCAAGATAACCATTAATGCCTCAGAATTAGCAATGATAAGCCATTCTCGTTGGGGCAATTGCATACTGTGTCTGCTGGATTTCACTATTTGGTTCCCAATTTGTAGTATGGATTATCAAGTCAATATCCTTCAATATTTATTCAGTTAATTGAAGTCTCTCATGTGGTTCATCATATTTCATTACTGTGTCAGTTAGATCCTCTGTGGCTTTTTTGTCTCAGAGGGATTTTCCAGTACAGGGGGAGCTAGCAGACAATCACAGTGCTAGTGTGATTACTTTTTATACAGGTTTGATGAAGGTAACCATGCAATTAAGAGAAAGACTGATCTTTCAGATTCAGTTATCATATACACTGTTGCCTTGAGGCTTTGCCTTTATTGGGTTGGCACTAGGCACTAGGGGTGAGACTTTCTCTCATGTACACTAGTGTATAGACCCTTTCAACAATAAAAACAAAAACAATGCTTGAATGTTCTATTTGGTTCCCAATCTACTTCCTCTGCATTAGGATAACATATGGAATGTTAAAACGGAAGCCTTGTGGGGCCAACTATGATGCTGATAATGGAACTCTCTTGAAAGGGTCTATATTTAGAAAACACAGGGTAAAATAACCTCAGTCAAATCTGTGAGAGGTCTTCGTCATTTTCTGCATGAAATGTTTACATGATAGAAAATTGTATCATTCTCTGCAGACTCACTCATTTCTTTTTGACCTACAATCCTACAAAATAGTGCCTGCCAGCTCAATATCTTTACTGGGCCATAGACTATAGCACCAATAGCGAGACAGCTTCTTCAAGTCAACATTTGTTTAAGAGCATCAAGGGAGTAAGTCATAACACAACTTCTTTGATATCAGATACAAAGCAAATGTTCTCTGAGTACATGCTAAGGGCAAACTAAAGACAGAACATTCTTGCAAGGATTACTTTTATAATCTGATGACATTCCAAAAATGTGTGTTATATATCCAAGAAATCACAACACAACGCATATTTTTAGTGCAGTCAGTATATCAAGAAGTTCCCATTATTCTGAATAATCACACTGGTTCCATATATCACTGAGCAATATCAATATTTTAGACAGTCTGATGGAGATGTAGCCCCATAATGTGTCATTAGTGTGTGTTGTAATGACTGAACAGTCTTCAATGGCCTGAGTTGCGTGAGTGGTGGGTGTACCTGGTGGAGCGTGCGTGACGGCGGACCAGGTCGATGACCCTGCCGGTGTTGCTGACCGCTCCGTCGGTGAGGAGGAAGATCAGCCGTGGGTGGCCCCGGTGCATGGGCTGCCGCAGGATCCAGCTGAGAGGTGCTAAGAGGTTGGTGCCACCCATGTCAGCCCGGATCTTGCTGATGTACTCACAAGCCATGGCCAGGTTGTCCTGTGCCATAATGAAATACAATTGCCATCCCTATCCAATCTGTGCACAGCTGAAGAGGGCATGCACTGCATTTTGAAGGTATTTCTTTCTTTTGGTCTTCCTTAGACATTCTAACCACTGATTCTTAAAAGAGTCCTTCAGCAATTACAAAACAATGTATGAGCAGAACTATGACAGTCTCTTTTTTCAATCATGCAATTTTGCAAGGATTCCCTGTAAGGTTTTAATATTCCCTTATTTACAATATATATGTAAAAAAAAACTAAAAGATATAGAATTTCTGCATTAGTTGAAATTGCATTTATTATCAAAATTACAGCAATTTTAAGCAATTTTCGAGAATTCAACTAAGTCACTTTTGGCCACAATAATCCCAACAAACCCTAAAACGAGCTTGATGGGACTGGTGTGAAGAGAAATCAGCCCACATCACAGCTCTGGTGTCTGTTTTGGCCTCCTACCTCATCATAGGGCTGACTGGTGGTAAAGAGTGTTTTGAATGAGGAGCCAAAGCCGACGATATTGAACAAGCAGGCTGGGAAGAGACTCTTCAGAATAACCACCATGACATCCTGTGGGGACATTGAAAAGCTTTTATGCTGCTGAGGACACTCAGAATCGTTGGCAAAAAAGTGGTCGCAATATTAGACGGAGTAGGTTGACAGAGTAAAAGGACAGCTAGGAAACAGAGGTGGAAAACGGTCAGCCTGGAAAGGTCAGAGGAGCTATAAAAATAAAAGCTCACGCTGAAATCCATGTTGAAGTGCTGATGTTCATCAGTGACCTTTTACTATGAATGTGTGTTTGAGAGGATATTCTCATTGGGCTCTTGCAGAATTGATTGTACTAACACCAGGTGCTTCCACCAGGGTAATAACACATCAAACATCTTCCTGCAGGGGCTAAAGGGGAATGTAGAAATCCATTCATAATGTTAATGGAGCAAAAAATGGTCCAGATATAAAAATACAGTTATAGATATTAGATCTGATGGCAAAACAGGTACTTCAATCCATGCTTGTGCAAAATTCCAGAATTGAATTGAAACTGGCTCTTAAATTCCAATTTAATTATTGAATTTCACTTGCATTTCAATTGAGGTAGCAAACAGGAAGCAGAATTGCCATTCGAATTTTGCACAACCTAACCACAGTTATAAAGAGGGATGGCGGGAAGACAGACTGTTGAAGTTGAAGATCAACTTACTCTTTATGAATGAGTCATTTTGATGTTGCATTCAAATTTGGCCAGGATCACAGCATTTCTTTAAATATATTACATTTATATTCCCCTTTGATTCAGAGACCTGAATGTAGCTCAGCATTGATGTGTGACATTCTCTCCAGTCATTTCAAGCCATTCAAGATCAAGTCATTTATCTGGGATGTGAGTGAGCCGGGAGACTGATATTATCATTAGCATGACCTAGGACTTCAGCAGCCTGGCACGGCAGTGTCACGAGTGCTGCGTCCTCCATCTGAAGTGGAGATGAGTCATCGGCCGGCAGCGTGGCGTGGTGCGGTGAGGTGTGGTGTGGTGTGGTGCGTCACCCGCTCATCAGCGGGCCGCTCAGCATGCGCTTGGCATTCACACAGAGGCTCCAGACCAGCTGCTGAATTCAAGCTCTGTTTTCACTCCCCGCTAAGTAGAGCTTGTGAAAACACGGCTGTGTTATACCAGCGGGTTCAATCCTCGGCTTGCTTGGCACAGATACAATTTAGGTAGTAAAAATGGGGAGCTGCAAATGTGTGCTGCTGAAGTGCTCCTGTATCAGCAGTCGCGATGCCTTGATGACTTCAGTGTATACACCTCTTCAGCAAACGGTGCTCACGTAGAATGTGGACACTCATAGCAGCAGTTCTATCTGACCTGTTCTAAGTGACCTCATTTGTATGTTGAATAGCCTATTGACCCCTGACTGACTAGAGGTTTATGTACATGACTAGACAGCAAACAGTAGTACATAATAGCATGCTTAAAAGTCCAGAGCAACTCCTCATCTCATGCCTCCCAGCCCCAAAACCCTAAATATATACATACGTAGTAGACATCTCTCTTCACAACACTACCGTAACTAACTAATTAAATACATACGTAGTAGACATCTTTCTCCACAACACTACCGTAAATAACTAAATACATTCATTCGTAGTAGACATCTCTCTCCACAACACTATCGTAAATAACTAACTAAATACATACATACGTAGTAGACATCTCATTACTCACTTTCACACAGCTGATGTTCATCCCACTCATGCTGCCGCTGCGGTCGATCAGGAAGATGAACTCGCCCTGTGGGCTCATGTGCTCTGAGGTCATGGCCTTGAGGTCAGGACAGAGGTTCAGCATCACCACTGGGTTGTGGAGGATGTCTTTGTGGAGCCTCTTGCGCAGGATCTCCACCTACCAAATGGGACGAGGGAAGCAGAGCGCTGAGGAGAGTTGAGGGAGGACCCTCACAGCCATCACATCACAAAGTCCTCTGCACTGGGCTTGACCCATGAGGCCAGTCTCTGGCAGAGAAACACCATGTGCACATATCCTCAGGAACACACACAACTGTACTGTGTGTGGGTAGAATAGTATCAGCATGCTGTATTCAGTGACTCTTCAAATGCGTACGCAATGAATAATTCTTTTGCTACTTTTTCATCATAGTCCCTACTGGCTACTCTCCCTGTGTGGAGTACAGAGGACTCCATGGTTGTGGAGTACAGAGGACTCCATGGTTGTGGAGTACAGAGGACTCCATGGTTGTGGAGTACAGAGGACTCCATGGTTGTGGAGTACAGAGGACTCCATGGTTGTGGAGTACAGAGGACTCCATGGTTGTGGAGTACAGAGGACTCCATGGTTGTGGAGTACAGAGGACTCCATGGTTGCAGTTTGCTTGTTGCATTTGTTGCATTTGTTGTGTCAAGGTGAAGACTTACTGAAGGGACTAATTACATTAAATTGAATTCATTCAATAAAAATATTCTGTTCTGGATATCTGCAATATGAAGATCTTACATAACTTTACCATGATGATTATAAAATTGTTGATAAAATTGTTGAGAGAAGAGTCTGCCAAAATGGCAAAATGTGATGACACACATGACAATGGAATTGTTCACATCCATCCCATATTATATCAAAAAGGGTTGTGTAACTGAATATTCATAAAGCGAGTCTCACTCACACATTGTAAAATCTCAAAAGACCTGTAGAAAGCTGTGAGAAACAGCACTTAAAAGCCCCTCATGGGAACACCCTGTTTCAATCCCACTTGATACGTCAAATCATTTCCCCAAGACAATCAGTAAACTTGAGGAAAGGCACTTAACCTATGTTCAACTGCAGTGTGGATATAAGTACCTACCAGCGGGTTGAGGAGCTGCGGTGGTTGCCATAGAAACCCTGTTTTATCGGTAATCATTGTGGGGTTGAATGTTGTGTGCCTCCCGTTGAGGTATGCTGGTGATTTATCAATCTCATTGCATCTATTGGTGTGCATTTAAGAGGTAAAATACATCACAACCTCTGTATTGCCAGGTTGTTATTGAATGCTATTCCAAAAGCATTAGTAAGTTTGCACCACCTAAGCAAGTCTACTCAAGTAGTAGCCTATGCAGTATGAGTAGCCTACACCACAGTATATTACTTCACTTTCATAAAGATCTAAAACAAATTGTAAACTGATGACTTTACATAGGCTACATCTGCAGCTGGCATATTCAAATTCATGTGTGTTGGGGAATGCTAAAGAATATGCCTCTACTCATATACTGTATAGGCCCCAGGATTATTTACATTCGCATAAATGCGTGGGTGGGTGTATGTACGGTGTGTGCGTGTGTGTATGTGTGTGTGTGTGCGCATGTGTGTGTGTATTCTTGTATGCGTGGGCGGCAGCTCACTTTTTTCTCATCACTTGCATCCTTCTTGGTCCCCTTGATGAAGTCGCTTCTGCTGCGTAGGTACTCGTCGTACTCCTCCAACATCATGTCGCCGCTCTCCACCAGCACGTGGGGCACATGAGGCTCTGCAGACAAGCAGCAGGGGGACAATAGACCAATTCCACAGTGTCCAGGTGTCCGGCCTCATTGATGTTAATGATACCTTAATTGGCAGGGTAAAACATCTTCCTTTTTCTGTCTTTCCTGTGGACTTTTCTTTTGCTGTCTATGTGACAGTGCTCTTCCACAGGAAGTTGATTTACACAGTGGCCCCATCTTGTGAAATGGGCTAATTCACATGATTCAGACACTCTGTGTGGCCAGAGCAGCCCATGGCCTGCCCAACTGCAGCAAGGGCATCAACATGGAGAGATGCAGGCAGACAGACAGACAGACAGACAGACAGGTAGTGGTGCTGTCGTCTTCAGCTCATCTTCAGTTTACCTGCTTCAGTTCATCTAAGACCTTTGCAGTGGGTTGATGTGCTCCTCACAGGGATTAGTTGGCTCACGGCTGTCTTAAAATGTGAGTATATGACTGCAAGTCCAGCGACTCGCTCACTGGAGTGATTTTAAAGAAGTGCTGTTTCATTATTCCTCTGAGATCTCAAAAAAGCCTGTTCACTCTCTTCCCACTCTGCTAAAACTCAAGTGCCCACCATTTGTCCCTCTCCCTTCACATTCTCCCCTCTGCCTCACTCTCTCATTCCCTCGTTCCTCCCTCCCTCCCTCTACTTGTAAACGTGACGTCTGATTAAGCACGGCAATCACTTCTCGACACTCACCAGGGGGAAATATGACTGACCACATGCAAATGCGAAGCCGCAGCACTGCGCGCAGTCAATCAATTCCACTACAGTGCCGCCGGCTCCCTCTCGGGGCCGCACCGAGCGCCCTCCCTGATGAGGCCGAGACCTCTGCACTGCGTTGCCGCAGATCCTCCCCAGCCTATTGAATTGCACTGCATTGTTGCTCGCGGTCTTTCTTAGCAATGAGGCGCCCCTCACTGCCTGCACAATGAGGATGCCAAGATTAATTTCGGTATCTAAGAGCCGCTGGCCCACACACACAGGTTATTGTAAGTGAGCAGGTGGGAGAGAGAAAGCAGAAATCGGCATAGGCAGAGAATCTGAAGACAGAGAGAGAGAGAGAGAAAGAGAGAGAAAAGGCAAGAAAGAATTGAAGAAGGGAGAGATAAAGACTGTGAACAACAGACAGCATGGCACAGAGGTGAGGCAGCCAGAGATATAGAGATAGGTGGGCTGGGGGGAAGGCTTCTAGGTTGCACTGGAGAGGAAAGTGAGGGCAGACAGACTCGGAAATCTTATCAGCCCATGCTGAGAGGGAGACAGCTGGAGGTAGAATGCATCAATGGCCACTAAGGAAACGGAGCTGCAATAGCAACTGATCTAATAAGCTTTCTACACTCTGCACAAGTAAATGAAAGCTGTCAAGGCTATATTGGTATGTCTTGAGAATGCTTTGTTGGCTGTCCCTATTGTTTTTCAATGATACACAAACTCCACTGTGCATGTGTGTGTGTGTGCGTGCGTGCGTGCGTGCGCGTGTGTGTGCGTGCGTGCGTGCGTGCGTGCGTGTGTGTGTGTGTTGGACTGTTTGTGCTGTGTATAAGTGTGTAATACACACCACTGGGATAGATGAGTATTTCCACAGGCCAGTCATAGGTGTACTTGTCTGCCAGGGTGACCACTATGTTGGTGGCAGAGCGGGCACACGGGTCGGCATCTGCCCGGATGGCATGGGACGGGCTCTCCACACCTGCACAAAGAAAGCTCTAAAGCATCTAAAATAAGCAGTACCAGCACGGGTTATTCCACTCACAAGGGTACGAGTACCTCCATGTGACACAAAGAGGCCTTTTCAGTTTTTAACAATGTCTACTAATGTAGGAATGTAGGTTCAAATACAATATACATTAATACAATGCATTTGAATGTATAAACAAATTTCTATTATATTCTAACTCGATTCATTTCAAATACAACAGAAACCATATGCATTCCAAATACCCTACATGTATTCTCAATTAGACAATCTCCTCTGACCTGCAAGCAGGTACGGGCTTCTGATCTCCAGCTGGAAGTTGAAGTCGTAGTCAATGGAGTTGATGGACTCATCCTCCAGCAACCAGGCCAAACACAGCTGACCACTCCCTGGTACCTGGTCATGAGGACCCAGGGCACAGTGGTGTCTCTCTCTCCTGCACAGGGACCATCATACTGCTCAGAGAGGCCATTTCTCCTGTTAGTAGGCTGGCATCAATATTTCATTTATATCGGGCTATAGGGGTTTTCAACTAGTGGTCCGTGGCCCGCTGGTGCAGGCATTGCTGGTGGTCCCTGACCATACATTCAATAATGTACTCTCACTGTGTGAATCACTATTTTGTTTTCAGCAGGTTGCTTCCATAGTCAGAAAGGTGGGCTCTGGGTCACAAACAGTTGAAAACCCCTGGTTTGCAGGAGGGAGTCTCTTATCGAGAGGAATTTACCAACAAATCAGTGATGTATCCATACATGCATACACACAGACATACACACATAGAATTTGTAAAGGTGACTTTTTAACGCAGGCAACACTGCAGTCCTGATAATGTCAGTGACCAGTTTTACGCGGCAGTTGCTGCAGTTACCTTCTACTTGTGCCAGGGGAGAATGCTTGCTCCTCTTTCACCGAGCGCTCGACCCTGGGGGTGCACACAGGCGGAGACGTGACCCTGACGCCCCCGCCGGGCAGCGTGGACAGCTCAGAGGAGGTGCTGACCAGAACGCTCACCGTCTCCAGAGGCGGAATGACCCCCAGGTTCACCACCAGCACCGTTCTCTCCAGGTCCTCCTCCATAACAACGTGTCCTGTGGAAGCATACAATTACGACACGACAAATTAACCCTTCCCCCTCAGAAATAAGCTTTGGTCTGAGGGATGGTTCACAGGGAAAGAGAGAGGGAGACATCCTCACCGCTTCCACTGGGCAGAGCTCCGTTGGCTGAAGAGCAGCAATCAAAGTAACAGTCATCAATCTTCGTTTTGTCTTTGATCTGCACGGTTATGATTTGAGAAGAGATCATTGCTTCAAAGCCAACAACCGTTGAGCATTCCTCGAGTGGATAAATGAAGATTCCTGCATAGATTAAGGCTTGAGTTGACATTAAAAGAATTCAGCCCTTAAATGCATGCACAGAAAAATGAATATTGTAATATATATAATCAATGCATTAATCAACATTAAACAAACATTTAACCAAGATCCATGACCAATGCTAAAATGTTAAATCAGCATAAATCACATGCATTCAGCATCTCTTTACCATAATTAACAATGATATCAGAAATAGCTAACAGCATGTGCTGTGGCTAATGCCTTGAGCTGCATTTTCACCTAAATATAATAACTAGTATTTCATGGAACCTTGTGTGTTACCACAACCATGACAAACAATTAGAAATGCATGTTTTTTAAGGGATTCAGTACATTCCCACGACATCCATCTCACCTGAAACTGCATATGCTGAAGAGATTAACATTGCCTTTTAGACAGCTGATACACCAGCCCCAGCCAGGGATTTGGAGGGCTGATTAATATGATAATGAGGCATCTAATTTATATGCTCAAAATTATATTTGTGACCACAAGGCCCATATGGACACTAATCATCATTAGTGAATTTCTTCCCAAAAGAAATACATGGCAAATGTAGCACAATCTACAGATGTCAGAAATTGATTTTATTTTCTGGCTTTCTTAAGCCAAGGCAGGGATTATCCAAAGGTTGGGGATATCGGCACAAAAGGCTCAGTCATCATGATAGCTTTTGCAGCGAGTGTCAGGAGATATTGTGAAGCTGTCAGCCAAGCTGATGGTTACGGCTGCTCAAAACCCTGTGAGGGACCTGCCTTATCAGATACTCTTGGTTCAGATCTGAGGATAAAATGCCTAGATGGGTTATCTTTAGAGGTTTATATAAGGATATGTCAGTGACCTCTATTGTAGGAAAAAGAGTCTTGTCTTGCATTAAATTTAAGATGCTACATCCCAAATCACATGAATATGATGGTGTCTCTCACCCTCGATGGGGTGGTCGTCCATGTTGTCGTAGGTCAGCGAGGCCGTCATGGCCAGAGTGTAGCCCCTGATGCAGGAGCTGACGTCTGAGACGCTGAGGGGCAGGGCCTTCCATTTCTCTTTGTTGATTAGTCCTGGCATGCTGCAACTTTTACACCTGGGCGTCTTTATGCATATCCACAAAACACACACACACACAAGTACATTTCATCATCATCCTCCCACTGAAACACACAACATACCCCCTACCCACACACACACACAGGTACACCCCCCACACACACCCCATTACTCTCCACACACACACACACACCAACAACCCCCTCACCATTTCCTCCACACACACACACACCATTTCACCATCCCCCTCCCACACACCCCATTACCCCCACACACACACACACACACACACACACACACACACACTATACCTTTTTAATTAGTACTTTTTAGTTTATTCTTTAAAGTTGAACTGGCTCTTGAGCACAATAATTTCATTACTTACAATTCCTTTTAGAGTACAGTACATGACAATAAACTACTTGAACTTGAACTTGAAGATACAAACATAGATATTAATGCCATGCAACATCAACATGGAAAGAGAAGAAATAGGGAAAGTCCACTTGAACTGAGAAATCCCTGTAGTTGTCTTTGAATGGTTTAAATTGTCACTGAGAATTGAATCAGGCATTGATTTTCTCAACACTCAATTTCTTCAGCAGCTTTAGCCGATTTAATTTTTAGTTGTCACAATCAATGACAATAAAACACGTGGCTCAGACCAAAAGACAGGTGTCAGGATAGATCCATACCGGACTTCAAATGGACCATCTGTTTTCCAGAGACAAGAGTCAAAGAACACAGATCAGAATGTGTGTGCCACAGGTCATGTTTCAGAATATCTGGTGCAAGCAGTTCCTGTCTCTTCCTTCCACTCCTAGTTTCACCATCAAAGGCAAACGGACAGATCAAAAGGAGCATGGGGAGTGGTCCGTGCACTGTTTGTTACATGTGGCTATGCAGATGTTGTTCAGGAGAGTTGCCGCTGCTGTGGTGCTCCAGAGGAATCACATCAACCACGTTCAAACCCTCTCTCAAGCTCACCAGTTTCCTGACCATGCAAGCACTTGCTGAGAAGTGAATGTAGCTGTTGCTTGACACCCTAACTCAACTCTAAAGAAACTGGCACAAATGGAGATACATCGCTGAGATTTCCTAAACCAGTGAAAGATGGCATGGACAGAAATCTTCCACAAAGCTCCTCTGTGACTAAACCCTATTAGCCTCCCTTCATGATAGATTTCCCCTCAGTCTTATCTCCTCCTAGATTACATGAGGCTGTTCTTATACCTCCCTGTGGACAAAGAGGAGGTATCTGGGAGGGAAGTGGCTGATGGTATCACTGTTCTCCAGCAAAGGCATTAATCCAAACTTGCGAGGGCTCTGTGGGCTCTGAGGGCACTAACAGGGGGGAGACTGAGAGGCTTTCTCTTCATTGAGGTCTTGCTTTGGTAGTATCTTGTCGCCAGCTGAGGAGGAAAAGGTCAGACAGGCTCCCCCTGCACAGTGTCTACACTGCCATCATGTGTCCTGAGCAACACATGCCACACAAATAACGCAGAAGGGAACCACAAACACAAACAGACAGACAGACAGACACACACACACACACACACACACACACATGCATACTGCTATACTGCCAACACAAAAGCACACACACACATACACAAACAGAAATACATGTACACATTCAAAAACACAATAAAATAAGGCAGTAATAAATGACTAAAATCTGAATGTACAAATCTAACTTTGGCTAGCCAACCAAAAAAGACCCACTGCCACCAGGTGCCACACTGACTGACAAATTGAAAAATTATACCTAGAATTAGCACTTTTGAATTATCCCATAATCCCTGTCTGCTCACTTCTGAACACATGTGTGCATATGGAGAAACCTGTACTGGAGGTTTATTGAAAAAATCGTTGTAAACAATTCAATTACATTTTCCCACAACTGTCACTTTCACTAAGCCCACATCCCAATCAATGAGCCCGAAAACCAATTTTCTCATTAGCAAGTGACATGCTAACTCTAAACAGCAGTTACACAGTGTGACAGACAGTGTTTTTCCAATTTGGCAGATTGTGATAATTACTGATTCATATGACAGACTAAGGGAGCTCCTCTCAGCTGCCCCCCACAAGTCAGTGGTGTGAATCATCTGCAGCTCTTGTGGAAAGCTTTAATGAGAATGCCAAAAAAATCCACTATGAGTGTTGCTCCTGCCACCATTCGTACAGCACACATCAGCTGAAGCAGAGAGAGAGAGACAACCACCTGTTGATGCAGAATGGTCTGGACTCCCGCAGACAAATAATCTGCTTTCACCTACACACAATTGCAACTGCTACGGTGCTTTTGGGGTTATATCTGCTTTGACTTCAAAGAGGAAGACTGGCAAAAGCAGAAATTCTATTTTTAAACTATTATATCCTATACTATCAGGGATATGCACTTAATTATCTTGATTATGCAATATTATACACCTATATAAATCATTAAAAACAACCAATTGAAAGAAACATTCACAACTGAACATAACAGCATTTTTAAAAATGTGAAAATACCTGCTCTTACCTTTCATTTGGGGCAAACACTCTCACATCAATTTCTTCATGTGCAAATATGGGGCCGTTGTCTTCTACTCTTTTCCTCCCCACAGTTCTTAATGTTGCCCAATGACGTTCGTCTGAATGGCGTAGAGGAAATGTCAGCTGTCAGAGGTGGCTGAAACTAAATGAAATGGCTCTTGCTCTCAAGGGAGCAAAACAAAAGAGAGCGAGGGGGAGACAGAGCGAGAGGCAGAGAGCAGCAGTGGCTGCGGTGACGGCGGCAGCTGCACTAATTCAGGCGCCGCAGCAACATGTGGTTATAAAAAGTACCTCGCACTCTCGGCTGGCTCTAGAGTTAGAGCTTCGCTGCCAGGGGAGAGCTGGTCCTGTGTGACACATTAGTAGCCCCTCTTCCTCATCCTCCCCCTTCTCTGTCTCTGTCTCGATCCCCCCTCCTCCTTGTACTCGCAGCATCAGCACCACCCACTCTCTCTCCTCCCTACAATCAGTGACGAGACCCCATTCAGATGTTCACCCTCTGACTTGCTTTTCTTTTTTTTCCAAGACTAGGGGATCAGACAAAATGAAATTCAACTGTGCGTGTGGAACAGGAGGGAGGTCGCAGAGAGAGGTGTTGATTGAGGGAGACAACATAAAGCATGTCTTGGCTTTAGTGTCTGAATATACACCCATACATAGTTTCTATTCTCCTTAACATTGACACCTCTATTTCCTGTTTCTGCCTGATTGCAAAGCCCTTGATGCCACTGTTATGATTTTAATGTGGGAGTTTGGCTCTATCTGCATTTCAGGGCCAGTTTTAGTCTCATCCATCTGTTCGAACAGGAGGTAACCATGACAATCAATAATAGAGCTTTCTCAGCTTCTAAGGAAACATCAGGTTGTTAACGATGGGGGAAGGGGGGTGTCCATGGCTGAAATGTAAGCTTCCGCTTTGAAATTAAATTTCCATTTGGTCTCTCTATATCCCTCCCTCAATTGGTTAGCCTGCAGGTCTGTCATTCTCAAGTTATCCACTGCATCTTCTTGTTATCTATTAAACTTCTGTGGGGCAAAACATGTTATACGATGTAATCTATCTACTGTTTAGATAGGTTACATCGTACATCGATTGTCTAGGGACAATCAAACGGTATTATTTAATATTACTGAAATAGGACCTGTGCCCTACAGTGAAATGTGAATGTGGACAGCTTCAAAGCGAATTTCCCATTCACATTCAGCAATAATTTGCATTGTGCAGACTCTAAATGAAATATCTGTGCGGATAGTCAGATAGTCATAAACAACCCCAATGGCGCGTAAACACTCTTCTGCATTATGCTGCTGCCATGGTGATGTTCAACTTGATGATGCCCTGTCACTTTGTAAAATAAGTGTATTACCTCTGATATCTCAGTGTTTCTCAACTGGTGTGCCCTGAGGCAAAGTGAGGTGTGCCTTGGAATTCCGAGGAGCCCAATGCATTATTGCACAGGCTCATGAAATAGGCTACAGGAGCATTTCTAAATGCAGCAATGACACAGCTTCTTAAAAATGGTTTAGTCAAAGATTTACTGTTAACTGTTAACTGGATATGTTTTATTTATGTTTGTGTTACTGTTTTAATTACTATTTTGGCAACCTTTTCACCTGCCTGAAAAAAACACATATCTAGTGACCAATCTGAGGAAAGAGAACTAACTGGCACCTTTCTTTTGTCGAGCAACAGAATAAAATCATCTTTCCCAATCTTTGAATAATGTCATAACTTGCCTTTCTTTTGTGCTCAACTCATGAACAATATTATGTGTGGAAAAACTGGGCGTATGAGAATGAACATAATCAAGTTGGTGTGCCTTGGCATTTTGCTTTAACCTTTGGTGTGCCTTGGCCTTGGGTTGATTATCTTATCAGAATACATATTACATCACTGTCAGATATTCATCTCAATATTTGCTCACCATCTGTGGTTGGTGTTTGTAGCATTCTTGTGTATTCTTGTACGTGTCAGATCTCTTTGAAAACATAGTCCTGTCAACTGACGAATCAAATTAATTCACTCTCGTCTTTTATGTAGCGCTTAAATCAAAATAATCATACCTGTCAGCTGGTCCAACAAACATGGAGTTGTTTAGTTTGGCAATAGGAGTGTATTAACTGTGTGTTAATTGTTTTGAAAGCGTGATGTCAGTTGACAGAAGCATTAAATCAATGGAGAGAAACTACATCACACATCCAACACATCGGCCTCTATCATGGCGATCTAAAACGCATGGTCACTGGCGAATAGTCAAATTTTGGTGTTTGTCCAGTCCACATTAGGTGTGGTTTAGTCATGAAACGTTATCAAATGTCCGCTCTTGGTGCAAGATGGGCCTTATCTTTCTTAATCAGTCAGTCATGGGTATGTTTTGGAGGAGTTGCTGCTAACATCCCATGACAGTGTGTCTTCAGCTGTGCTCCATATGTGCCTCGCGCCTCTTGCCTAATCACTTTAAACTGTCATTACCAAATTGCAAATGAATAACAAGGCCTACTCATTGTGAGATGTATTTCATAATATCTTTATTATTATTATGTTTCCCATTGCAATCGTGTAATTTGTAATGTTTTGCATGGATGTTCGCTGGTGCGTGTCACTGTAGATGAGAGAAGCAGGGTGTATGCACGTTGTGCACCCGCCTATACTGTTGATAATGCACTCTTAAAATAACATATAAACAACTCGCCATGGATTTCTGACCAGGTTTCCCTTGGTCAGTAGCGCAATACATTTTAGGTAGTGTAAGATAGCGTTTTTTAGATAATGCGCTAGACCCCTCCTTAGGTCGTTAATTGCCACACCCCTTGGCGCGTTGCACAATAAAAGAGACGGGCATGGTGAAAAACTCGAGTGTACCATAGGAATAAGCTTTGCGTCCTGATGATTATATGCTTTGCGCTGAGCTTTTGACTATCATGATAGGGCCCATCAGATCTTTTGCAAAAGGAAAAACACTATTTTGCTGTTGTATGTCATATCTGAATCTGTTTTTATCAGTTACACACTACTGCTCAATATTAAAGGGACACCAGGCAACGTTTTCGTGTTGATTAATCATCTTCCTAAGTTGGTATATGGTTAAATGACTCATTACAGGGCGAATGAAGACTCTCTCGCCCGCCCCTACTGATGTAGGAATAATATCCCGCTTGCAAGTTCAGTGTATCGTACCCGGCGACCTTCAGTCTCACAAAGTCTCAGACATCGCGAGAAGCAGGATCAGTTTACATCCTGCATCCACAGCACAGAGGCAGGCTAGTGAAATGCTAGCGATTGTTGCAAATGTGTCTATAATGGCAGAGCCGGCGAAGAAGCAGCAAAAACCCTTGACGGAAGATGCAAAGAAAAGGAAAAGAGCTTCAGACCGAGTGAGGGCTCGCACACGTATCGACACGTACAGACGCTAGGGGGAGTTTCGTGGTGTCCCTTTAAAGACATCTGACAATTCTACTTTTCTTAGGATAAAACATAAAGAGATCTTGTTACAGTGATTAGAGGACCATTTAGAGTACATGAATATATTGACCAATTGACCACGAATAACAGATAATGATAAGCAGACTAGGAATCAGAGGCTTAATCGTATAGAGTCGATAGCTTTATTTTGCATGACCTTGATCAGAACAGTAACGTTTGCAGAATGTATTAACAACCTATCAAACATGATGATTTCACGCAGGGTTAGTGCCACCTCCGTAGACAGGCTCTGGTGTCACAAACTCCATTTCGTGAAGACAAACTATGAAACATTGCCGTTGCTATGCAACCTTGACTGGGGAGTCACAAGGCCTGAAGCGCGCGTTAGCTTAGTGCTTCTTACTGATATATTTCTACTTTAACGGCACCGACAATCAAAAAACCCAGTGGAAACTAGATGGCAGAAGTGTGTAGGCCAATCGGCCCACCATTTTTTTCTACTTCGCCACCTACAGATGTTTTACCGGGTATGATATTTCAAACGCCATGTTATTTCCCATAGACATTCGACGCCCGGAAGTTGGATGGATACGGAAGTTACGAAGGCGGGACTTATTCTGGAGAGGTCTATAACAGCCAACAAACTCGCACAGTCAAACCAAAGTTAAGTCATGTTGAAAAGAGGCTGAACCTTGCAAACGATTTAGATTTATAGACCACTGAAACCACGCATGAATCACACGTGAAAATGACCATCACGTTAGGTTGTGACTGGGTTGTGAGCAAGATCTAACGCCCTCATCCGCCCGCGTACATCGGAACTAGCTCCCGGTTAGCATTAATAATCGTTTACTACTTAAACGGCACCGACAATCAAAAAATCCAGTGGAAACTAGATGGCAGAAGTGTGTAGGCCAATCGGCCCACCAGCTTTTTCTACTCTGTCACCTACAGAGTTTGACAGGTACGATCTTTCGAAACGCCATGTTATTTCCCATAGACATTTGACGACCGGAAGTTGGATGGATACGGAAGTTATGGAGGCGGGACTTATTCTGGAGAGGTTTATTGGATCTTTTTGTCTCCACACATGAAAAACAGTACAGTACAGTACATCTATCCATCTCCAAATTTTGCACTGCAAATCCAAACAGAACATATTAGAATAATAGAATATACTACAGTGAAAGTGCAGTGAAAACATTTGTGGAAACAAAAAAAGCATCACATTTGACCATACCGGTCTCTCATACTGGTCATACTGGCTCCACCAATTGCAACTTATGGCCTCCTTACACCAAACAACTTTGAAAGCTTGAATGGGTGGCAGTAGTTAAAAGACTCCAATCTTTCAAGAATCTTTCCCAAATCTTGTCAAGTTTTTTGGTGTAAGGTGGCAATTAGTCAATTAATGTTGCTTGAATCTTCTTTCCTTTACCTCTATCTTAATCTTCCTCTCCCTACACTCTCAATCTTCGGCCCTCATCCTCACTCTTCCTGTTCCTCTCACTGCAAAGTTGGTTGCTTTCCATTTCTGTTCTGGGTTCCTCCATGTACACATTTCAGCACTGACTGCATAGGAAGGGAAGTTAAAAACCTATCTATTATGTGTAGGCTATCAGCAAACAGTCTGCCCTCTGCCACAATCACCAGAAACACCTTTCCATTTCCAATTGTGAATATATCATTTAATTTCACATACGCTTTCAAATCTGACGTCGCCCAAGTCATATCCTATCTCAAGTTATAGCCTACTGTATCTGTGCTGTACTGATGAAGAATGGCATGTTTCCAAAAAAAATACATCTATGGTAGGTCTAAAATATTGCCATGCATCTTCGCCTACTAGATTTTTCTGAGGGAAAATTGCACAAAACTAAAAAAAAAATCTAAATAATGGTCAAAATAAACATGAATATTTAATGAAGACCACCAGTTTGAGGAGACTAAAGAGAAAAATACACACAGCCGATGCATAACATTTTGTTGAAGTTTGCATAAGTAGACTTATAACGCCAGTATGTTGCACGCAAGTGGAACTATTGTTCTGCCCATAGTTTCATCCGAACTGGGTTTAAACACGGATCTGTCTAACTGTTGGTCCCTTTTGGTCAGTCGTGGTAGTGAAAGGCTAGTCTAGAGAAACACGCCCAGTAATAGAGCTGGGGGCAGATTACAGCAAGTTTGTAAATTAGTTTAGTTGCAGAATAATAAGTATAATGGCGACTGACTCCTGGGCCCTGGCAGTCGATGAACAAGAGGCTGCAGCTGAATCCGTAAGTTTAGAGCTTGGTAACATAGCTTAATTTGACATTATATTAGCATATCTAGCTAACTGCTAAACACTGAGCAAGCATTAGGAACCGAACTACCGTTAGCTGTCAACCAAGGGATTTAACGGCAGAACTTCAGTCTGACATGGCCGAGTTGCATGACAGGGAATCTAGTGGGCATCTCAGTTAGACAGCCATTGTGGCTAGCTTGCTAGCTTGTGAATTAGGATACTTGATGCTATCATGTTGAAATCCAGTTTACCGGCGTGCCCAACGTATCCAGCTAAGTTAGGAGAAAGTTGTTAGCAGCCAGGTCTTGATACTCGTGCAGTCGCATGACCCGAGTTCCCTCAATACTAACGATGAAGTATCATCACTTTCAGCAGCAATGTGAACGACATGACCGTGTTTATGCTGACGAAGCTAGACTGTTTTGTCACGTTGACTTTTTCATCCAATAGTTGCAAGTTGCAGTTGTCGTAATGTTTTATAAAAACTGCCTGCATTTTTAACAAGATGGTTTTAGAAGGTTGAGGCGAAATAACTGAATTTGAGGCTTGTCTGTTTTTCTTCTAACATAGATTGGATCACTGCAGATCAAAGAGAAGCGAGAATCCGTCAATGGTAAGGCAAATGCAAACATTTTAGTTTTTAGTTTTTTTTTTGCAGGGGGGGGTCACAGGTATTTCGTCCCCCACTGTAACATGACATCACTATCTTAAGGAACGGTGAAACCAGGAGAAGATGGCGACAAAGCTGATGAAGAGGAGAAAGGTGATTTTTAAGCCATTTCGATTTAGAAACTGTTAGTTATTCTTATGAGAGCAAGTAAGTGGGTGTTATCAAATGATATTTTGTACTTAATTTTTTATTTTATTTTTTTTGCAGAGGATAGGGCAGCTCAGTCATTACTGAATAAACTTATCCGAAGTAATCTTGTGAATACAACCAACCAAGTTGAAGTTCTTCAGAGAGATCCCAACTCTCCATTGTACTCTGTAAAATCATTTGAAGAGCTACGTCTGTGAGTCTCTGAATGCATTTTCAATGTACCCTTGCAAGAAAGATTTGACATAAACAAGAGAAGCCTCCATAACATGTTCTTTTCCTTCTTTGCAGAAAGCCTCAGCTGCTTCAGGGAGTTTATGCTATGGGCTTCAACAGGCCTTCCAAAATCCAAGAGAATGCCTTGCCAATGATGCTTGCTGAACCGTGAGTTCACACAGAAATGATAACATTTTCATTGAGCGGAAATGCACAAGTATTCCAAAAGTTTTGAAGAATGTAGAACATGTGAAGACACAAATCTTAGTTGTAGTTTCTGAAATGAGCTTGAGCTGCATTACAGAATCGTTGTCATATACCAACATGATAGATGCTTGGTTGCCCTCCCTTCAGCGTATATATTCCCTCTGGTTCCAGACCTCAAAACTTGATTGCCCAATCCCAGTCTGGTACAGGTAAAACAGCAGCCTTTGTGCTAGCCATGCTAAGCCATGTTGACCCAGCTAACAAGTGGACTCAGGTCAGTGGCCATTATCATTCATTTGCAGCCATGAATGCATTTATCTCAATTCTAAGGCTGTTATTCATTCAATTGTTAAGGACATCCTTGTGTGTGTGTGTGTGTGTGTGTGTGTTTTTTCAGTATTGATTGGTTTTAACCTTTTTATCTTTATCTTCAGTGTCTGTGTGTCTCGCCAACTTACGAACTAGCCTTGCAGACTGGCAAAGTCATTGAGCAAATGGGACAGTTCTATCCTGAAGTGAAACTTGCTTATGCTATTCGAGGCAATAGAAGTGAGTGTCCAAGTGTAAAAGCAGATCATTGTTTGTGAGTCACTGTATTAGGCAAATTGTTTAAAAAAAGTGTGTCACTAATAAGAATCTACTGTACTGCAAAACTACATCCACAGTGGAACGAGGACAGAAGATAGAAGAGCAGATAGTCATTGGTACCCCTGGTACTGTGCTGGACTGGTGCTTGAAACTCAAGTTCATTGACCCAAAGAAGATCAACGTTTTTGTACTGGATGAAGCAGATGTCATGATTGCCACACAAGGCCACCAAGATCAAAGCATTCGCATCCAGAGGTAAACCATGTACATTTTCTATAGAGGGTGATTTATTTTTTTCAATTACAGTATACCCTAGTGATGAAATGTACTTTTTTTGATTGGCTGGCAGATATGAAGAAGATCTTGTATAAAAAGAAAAAGTCACTTTCACTAATCACTGCCCTAGGTCAATGCTCTGTAAAATGTGAATGGTAACTATAGCAACAATAATAGTTTATTAAAAAAGCTGCCCATCCACAGAGGCCACAGGATACAGTGGATGTGTTGCCAGGCAAGCTAATCAATGAACAAAATAAATGTGTGCAAACATAATTAATTCTGTGGTTAAATAATGTGTTCTGTGGAGAATTTGAAAGATAGCATGCTAGCAAGAATAGAATTTGAAACTTTAGAATTTAGGGTTAGAAACAATTGTAACCAAGCAAACTATCCGTGTGCACGACTGAAGAAAGTAATTCTACAAAGTAAACAGTTTGCAGTTTGGCTTCTTTCTAAAACAGAACCAATGTTTCCTTTGTGGGCTACACATGCCTGCGTAAATGCATGTGTGGCAACTGGTGTGTAAGCAGGATAATGGTCCTCAAGGTATGCCTTTATATGGAAATGTTCTGTTTGGCTAAGGAAACTCCATTGCACTTCCCGTATTGGAGTTTTCTGCCCCTACCTCATCCAATATTTCCGTAAAATGGGACATATCAACAGCAATCATCCTTTACTTAACATGATGGCTTGTGGCTTTGTACAGTACACCTGTGATTTTGTACAGTACACCTGTTGTGTGTGTGTGTGTGTGTGTGTGTATATACAGTTGGACACAGATGTGGAAATGGAAATGAACCACAGCACAAATGAATGACCGTGCTCAATGGGAAGGTCCTCATTATTAGAGTTTTGCCTCAGTGATTTGGAGACAATGGAGATTAAATATAATTCTTTAAAAAAAATACTTGCAGAAACAGCCATGATGTAGGAGAAACATCAGTCCAAATTTCATTGAAGTGTACACACTCTTTGAATCTAATTTTGTGTAATATTTATTTCACACTGAGTGACATCAGACATTTCTAATACTTTCAGTAAATGTGATCAGCATGACCAGTGTTTTCTAAAGTTGTATAGAAAGCTTTGGCCTTATGATAAGGATTTAAGTCAGCCAACCTTGGCTCTTGAGTTGTTAAGTTAAGTTTAAAGAGTATATATACTTATAAAAAAAAAAAAATTGGGGCAGCCGTGGCCTACTGGTTAGCGCTTTGGACTTTGGAGGGTTGCTGGTTCGGACCCCGGCCAGTAGGCACGGCTGAAGTGCCCTTGAGCAAGGCACCTAACCCTCACTGCTCCCCGAGCGCCGCTGTTGTTGCAGGGAGCTCACTGCGCCGGGATTAGTGTGTGCTTTCCCTCACTGTGTGTTCACTGTGTGCTGAGTGTGTTTCAGTAATTCACGGATTGGGATAAATGCAGAGACCAAATTTCCCTCACAGGATCAAAAGATACTTATACTTATAAGTAAATTATGTAACATTGGTGGACATTTATGTTGGAAGTATCATATCTATGTAATTCCGAGGCAGTGACACAATTCATTTACTAATTCTGTTCCAACCTCTAGAATGCTATCAAAGGATTGCCAGATGTTGCTGTTCTCTGCCACCTTTGAGGACTCCGTCTGGAGGTTTGCAGAGAGGATTGTCCCAGATCCCAACATCATAAAGCTCAAACGTGAGGAGGAGACCTTAGACACCATAAAGCAGTACTATGTGCTGTGCAGCAATAAGGAGGAGAAGTTCTCTGCCCTCTGCAACATCTACGGGGCTATTACCATCGCACAGGCCATGATCTTTTGCCATGTATGTATAGGGGCTTGCCTTTTTGCCTAACAAATAAGACTTGGAGCAGTCTGCACACCTTGACACCATTGTCCAGGGGTGTATTTCAAGTTGGTGGTTTGGTGATAAATCGGGGTAACTTCACTCCCAGTAATGCTTATTAGCTTGCACTCCGCTCTAATCCGCGTACTTCTGTCAGAATATTTTCATGCTCTGTGCACTATGTGCCTACTTGCCCATGTATTGTGTGAATGTCAACAGGGTAGTGTCATCTCAAATAGAAAACCAACTCTGTGCACTTAGCGGAAATGACGATCGCAGCAATTAAACTAAATGTTGCTAGTGTCTTTTATTCAACAGCAGTTTAGTGGTACTTTGTCAAAACGTGAACAGTTTTGTCATAACTTGATGGTATCTGTGTGTTCCCAGCTTCATTAAAAGTGTAGTCAGCAATGGTGCAGGAAGTCACGGTTGTTTATGTTTATATTTAGTAAGGTCCCACCTTTTTAAAGGTTTTAGAATATCTTATTAGCATAGATTTTAGGAAACATATTTAAGTTTCTGTAACACACAGTGCTCTGGCCATTAAATAGCCTTAGTTGCGGAAATGGCCTTAAACAAACAAACAAACAAACTTTAATATTTACATTTATTAGCAGGCGCTTTTTTCCACTGTTGACGTTGAAAAGTTTATGAGTGCACCATCCTGGTACTTGCAGCAGACTTGGTGTGATCAAAATAATCAGTGTGAACGCACTTATGCACTAAGATTAGGTATTGTACAGAAGTATGTGAATTGGAACAGTGCACTTGTTTAAGTAGGAGGATGAAGCCGTTGGACTCTTCAAATAGATTTTCCTCTTCCTCTGGGTTAACTGAGCTAGGTTTGTCACTAAACCATGTAGTTGAAATACACCCCAGTTCGCTACATCTTTAGTTGTTCTTGAGCTGTGGCTGCTTGTGTCCTCTTATCTCCCAGACCCGTAAGACAGCGAGCTGGCTTGCAGGACAGCTGTCAAAAGAGGGCCATCAGGTGGCACTGCTCAGTGGAGAGATGACTGTGGAACAGAGGGCTGCAGTCATCGAGCGTTTCAGACAAGGAAAGGAGAAAGTCCTTGTCACAACCAACGTGTGTGCTAGAGGTACGTTTTTGAGGCAGCTGAATAAAGGTTGATACTAACTCTAGTCTATACTTCACATTTGAAGATTACTTTCAGGCCGAAGATCATCCTAAGAGATCATTAATCTTGTCCTGTTGGTCTCATGTTATGTTATACCTAATGTTTTGTAGAGCTAAGTGTTCTTTGTGAGCATGTGATATTTTATGAGCTAAGTGATGTCCAAAAAACTGTCTTGTTGTTTTGTTTGTTGTCCTTGTATGGCAACAGTAATGTAGCCTTGCATCTGACAGCATGTTTTTATGGACAGGTATTGATGTGGAACAGGTGTCTGTAGTGATCAACTTCGACCTCCCCGTGGACAAAGATGGCAATCCAGACAATGAGACATATTTGCACAGAATTGGGCGTACAGGACGATTTGGCAAAAGGGGCCTGGCAGTCAACATGGTTGATAGCAAACACAGCATGAACATTCTCAAAGAAATCCAAGATCACTTCAGTGCGTATTGAAATTCTTTGTCTAAGGTGTTTGAATCAGGAATTGTTTATCTGGATTACCTCTAACCTATCTTTCTTTAGGTAAGAAGATTGAGAAATTGGACACAGACGATCTTGACGAAATTGAGAAAATCGCCAACTAAGGATACAGAGGTGCAGCTCTACCACTCTTGCATTTATTGAACGCTATGTATGCAGTTACCTCACATCAGACTGCTTTTTGACTACTAAGTAATATGAGGGCTCTATCTTTTTGCATGGGACAGAGGGGCAAAATATGTTTACATAAAATGAAATTAGGTCTTAACCTTTTGAATAAGGAATTTGTTTTAAAGAGCAGGTCAGCTTCTGTATGATGCCAAATAGTTGAGTTTGGGTTCTGGTTCTCTGCTTTTTTTTTTCTCCTCGTGTTTTAATTTGCTTTGGAAGTGTTTTTATAGACTGCAGATGCTGATCCCGTGCTAACTAAAATAGTCTACTGGTCTGGCAGACTCCTGGGGAGCAGGTATATGTAGCCATTATGATGGAAGGCAACATTTACATTGCTGGAATAACGTGTTTCTTGTTATTTGTATTGTTTTGCACTTTGTGAGCATGTTACCTCTTGTGTGTGAAATGGTAGTCCTGTGGGACAACCTGAAGCACTCTAACTGGACATGGGAGTAAAATTGAAACTGTGCCTAGTTTATTTCTTTGGGAAGTTGACATAATCTCTGAAGTTTAATTAAATATGAGTACTTTCAACAGAACCCTGGTGTTAAGTAAAACTCATATCATTATTCCATACTAACCTCATCATCTACTCGGTTCAGAGGCACAGTATAAAATATGTACATTCCTTTAAGGCTGTCACAATTTTTTCCTTCTGACAGTTAACCTTGTTTCTGGCACAATTTAAGGTTCTTCAAGGAACTCCTTTAATCATAATTTGGAAAGTTTTATGCAAATCTCATCTCGCCAAGCGAGATATGGGTTTAGTGGGGTAAAGGAAGAAAGGATTAAATTGTTAATCTGTGAAATAATAACTATGTTCCGTTTTGTTCAATGACCAAATGTTTGACAAGTTTTTGAGTTCTGTTAGGACTGTGAATTTATGTTCCTTGCAATATTGGCTAGCATATTCTGTTCATAGACAGGAAGTCAGGCACTTTTACCAAGTAAAAATAGCATTATTATTACTATTCAGATGTACCTAAAGTGTTAGGAAAGATTAGAATTGTGAGATTTGTTTTTGAAGAAATAATTATATCTAGAAAAAACACCTTCAAAATGTGTTTTGACTTTTTGTACTGCAGTTAGTGTGCATATTATGTTTGGATTGTGAATGCATACAAACTATTTTGAAGATGCTGCAAATGCTGTTGAACTGCAATGCTAAAAAAAAAAACAAATGAAGCACTACATAGATTATACACATTAAACCATCAAATCACAGCTCCTAAAAACGTTTTCCATGGCTGGGTTTATGGTTTTATGCTAATTTCTTATCATTATTGTAATAAAGAATGCTTAATGGCACATTCTCAGTTTTCTCTCCTTTACTGTGTATTGAGTATCAATTCTGTTATCACCAATGTTTTCACAATGACTTAATTTAATTCATTTTGGTATTTAATCCCTGTGCTATATTGACACATACTGCTACTGTACTTTTACTTTTCCATAGTGCCATTGTAGTTTGAGTAAATGTCTTAATGACTTGCTACACTCTGGGGACATGTTTATGAGCCTCCATGTTCATTGCCCCAGAGTGTAGCACTGTAGCTGCCTGCAAGCTGTAGCTGTTGCCTACAGTAACTTGAGCTAGGTAGAACTGATCATTCAATGATGATCGTTCATCTTTTTTCCCCCTGCACAGACAGATCTGTTTCTTGAGGTCACCTAGTACTAAAAAAAAAAAATCGCTGGAACTTTCCTTCAAGTTACTACCAAGTATAAGCTGTCCATTATCATTTGAATTTTAAAAAAAATTGCATTCCTTGTCAATATGATGGAGATTATCACTATAATAGTCCTGACAAACTAAATACTGAATATCATGTTTAAAGAGGAACTAATGAATGTGTGCAATGGCAATTTGTAATTGCTACATGATGAATGCATAATGTATTTCAAAAAACCTCAAAGTTATTCATCAATAAGGTGAATTTTACTGAGCTAGACGAACAGTTTAGTATCAGCTGATTTCTTTTTTTTTTTTTTTTTTTTTTTTTTTTTAAATAAGTTCTTACCAAAGATTAAGTGCAATCACTGTTCATCATTTAAGCATTTTTATGTTTACTATACAATTTCTCTTAAAAACATAATACAAAAATAATGTCTATGACTTCTGAAGGACATTCTCAAAAATAAAAAATCAATCATCCACAAAATCCACGTGTGAAATGCACAGCACCGACCTGTTGAGAATGCCACACTGAGCTAGAGTCATGTTAAGGTCTGTAAAGGTTCTACGGGGCATGTCCATAGTTTCAACTACGCTGCGTGTGTACCCTCTCCCTTGGTGGACCTTCGCTGCAGCAATGACTGATCGCAGGGTGCTGTCGGGGTTGAAACGATGTTCGATCCTGATCCCACATGGAGTCCGGATGGCGAGCATTAGACTGCCCTGATTGTCAAGGGGCATCTCTTCTGCTGGGTGCTCTGGTGACTCCATGAAGACTAACGGGGAGCCTGGCCTGCACAGGACCTCAGACAGCACGCTCATTTCGGGGCTGCTCTTGGAGGCATCATATGTCTGGATGGGGGAGAGGAGCTGTTCTCGCTGCGGGTACTGCAACTGGAGCAGGAAGTTGTCTGACAGGCTGAGTTTGGAGGTCTTCTCCTCCATGCCCCTCAAACTCGGCTCCCGTTCAGGCTTTTTCTCGATGGAGGGCAGGACCCTGTACTTGTTAAGGGTCAGCACTGGGACTGATATGGCCTCCACCAGCTCTGGGATGTTACTGCTCGTTCTCAGGCTGCTCCGCTTGACAAGGTTGCCACGTGAACGAGTACAGCGATCGTTCAAGGGAGGGCGCGGTGTCATAGGCGAGGGGTGCAAGCCTGTCGCGTCTGAACTCTGGGAATGAACCAGTTTGTTTCTCTTGCGACCTTTAGAAGACTTTGGCATGGAGACGTGCATGTTCCTGTTCAGATATAGAGTAAGCACACAGAATGACTGATTAGTACAACTGAAGCAACCATTTTGGTTGAGTTAACCTGAATCACTCCGCATACAGTATGAGTTCTGTTGGGTGAAGTGAAACAGTCATGGATGGTGTTAAATGGAAATGGCAGGCTTCATCATCTCTTGATTTACAGAGCAGATCTTACAAAGATTAACCTGGAATGCCATGACAAACATTCACTGCAGTGATTCTACCCAGACATCATTGGGATCCCTCTTCGGTATTGGTAATATACAATGGCATGGATTAAGTTGGTTATGAAGCCGCTGAAGCAACCTTTAACCAATAGTTAATCAATCTCATGCATTTTTTTTACTTAATTAGGCCTACATTTAAAGTGCAATTACCCTTTTGTACAGATGTCACAAAGCAATATACTATGTCATCTCTGCAATGTGCTAGAGTTAGTAGGATTTCAATTGTGAGGAATGACTACTCCTCAATGGTGCTTGGACTGCTACTGTAGATAACTGGATCAGTTGTCAAACGAATTGCAGTGTTACTTTCCATTATTGTTAGCCTACTTAGTAATTCTGACTTATTTTTATTATCATTGCAAATAAGATTGATTGGTAACACTTTACGGTAAGGGTACATGAGTTATGAATTTATGCATGAATGAATTCATGATGTATTACTTCATTCATTAATAACTCATGAATCATCAGGAATTTACATGAGTTCATAGTCTGACCTCATACAGGAACAACACATCAATTAAAGCATTTAAGTATATTGGGCACATTATTATGATTTATTAAGAATGATCATGATGATTTAAACACATGCCATCGTTCACACTTTAGGTGAGGGGCCACAGACATGAACTCAAGAGTAATTAACCTTAAATTAATGTAATCATGATGATCATGCTTAAGAAATCATAAATCATAATGATGTACCAACCGTACCTAATGCTTTGATGTGTTGACCATGCATGAGGTCATGAATGAGAGACTTTGAACTCAATTCCTGATGATTCATAAGATATAAAAGGAATGAAGTAATGCATAAATGATGAAATAATTCATGCATGAATTCATGATCATTCATGTACCCTTACCGTTAAGTGTTACCAATTGGTTGCCTACAGTTTTCCCAGTCGCACTGGTGCATTCTCAAATCATTGAAATTCGCACCATGTCTTAACAATCTGTAAACAGAATCAAACAATAGATTGCCTGCATAAGCTTGTTGCTCTTAAACCTAGTTTAGCCTATCCCACAAAGCAAATATTAAATGCCAATTAACAAGTCAATGCCATCAGAATGACAAGTCCCTGTATCACTCATGGACATGGTCAAAACGCTTCGTCCTATTGTCCATAGTCTACAGGTTAACTATGGGTGAGGTTTCGATGGCATGATGATTGTAATGTAAACACCTGGGAAGAACTACTGCACTCTTCTGTGAAGGTGATGTGCACCTCTGGGCTTTGAGAACTGGTTGATAATGCACATCCCGTTCATGAAATCAAAACTCAGCTGTGAGCAATTCATCAATTCAAGAGACTTCCAGAAAAAATGATAAATTATAATTGACATATTATGACAACAGGTTCAACACTTTTGTATGGAATGTAAAGGCATATGATATGTGTATAGGCTATATGTACACATGATGATGTAGGCTACACATAGGCCTAATGAATGTCGAGATGTCTAGAGACTATTCAACAAAGAAAGAACTACTATCGTAGTAGGCCTACTGCATAACATGACAAGCAGCTGGCAGGGTATAATTTACGAATTACTGATCAGTGCCAAGGGTGTTTGTAGGACTACAAAATAAAAAGAAGAGCTTTTATGACGTGACTAACGTTAGATGATGTGGAGGTTGAACATAGTCTTGACATTTTCAATTCTGATCTGAGAATGTAGCCTACCAAAGTCGCTGAGAAAAACAATGCCTGCCAGGTAACAACGTTCTAACTCGTAAACATCAGTGGCCCACGGGGTTGTAACGTTTACGGTGTTATTGGCTTGGGCTACACCACTTGCTGGCGCGTAATCTGTGCTACATATCACACTATCCGCGTTGAACCGTCTGGCAAGGTATGCGATAGAAGCATAACGTTGGCTAATCCACTAAATATCATCTCATGCTAAGTCCTATAACGTTACACAGCAAAAAACTGCTAACGGTAGCTGTTGGCAATGGCAGCTAGTCAGATAGTTAGCAAGGATAGCTAATAATATTTTTGACACAGGCTATTATTACAAACCCGATATAGATAGATTGGTTAGTGCATAAGGAGAAAATTAACAGATAAACAAACGTATAGAAACATGGAACTGACTTACCTTTATTTTCACTTAACGTTAGGCCCACTTGCACTTGCTTGCAGAACTTCAGTGTTACTTTGTTGCCAACGCATTGTGCTGCCATGGCAACCTTTCCTAAACTTCAACACCAAAGCAACAAGTAAAGCAGGTGGATATCAAAGCATAATGAAATAGACAGCCTAGCTTCTAACTGCAATATGTTGTTAAATGTAACAGTCAGGAAAAAAAGCATAAACCCCTGCACACAAACATTTTAATCAAAGATACTGCAAGAAATTAATTTGTTTCAGACATGTTTATAGTTCATAGTCTATGATTGTCAAGTCAGTTTTATTTGAGTGCAACCCAAAGCGCTCCACATATAAGACATTGTCATTGACACATAGACTAACAAAGATTACCAGTTCAGTAAAGGCCTAACACTGATTACAGGCTAAGAGTGTGTAGAAATGGCCCCCACAGTTCTCATTCCTTCTATGGCAAATGCAAAAGCATGCTGAGAATATAGGTCCTCTGTAGACAGTTCCCCCAAACTTGGTAACCACATGTGTCGGTGTATCAATTATCATCACTTCAAAAAATGATGGACGTCCATGATAGACATAGGAAAAGGCTACTTCCGCAGCCTTGCGGATGATCCAGTCACAATATTTAGGCTATGCAACCCTTATGCAACCCTTATGCAACCCTCAACTCCCATTTTTTTGAAGTTACTTTATGGAAAAACAAACCCAAAGTTGCTTATGAGCGGACTTGGCAACTGTCGTGTTGTGTCTTGTACATGGACTGCATCAACCCCTTGACCAATGGGGTGCCTTCTCATGTCTTTGTATTCTACCTCTTCAGATTGCTTGCAGAACTTCAGTGTATGTATTGTGTAATGTATATGTGCTTCTATGACAACCTCACCTAAACTTTAGCAAAATAAACTGTTACATTTTCCCCGACAGAAGATGGACCGAAGAATGATAAAATAGACGGCCTACATTCAACATGTCAAGTGTAACTTGATGAGAAAAAGAAGGGCATTTTAATTAGAGATTCTTTTACATGCTTGAAACTAACAAAACCCGTACAAGAAATTCACACAAGACTGCAGGTAAGCTATTTATTTCATTAGCATATGAAATTTAGGCATAACACCTAAACACCAATGGAGATCAAGATTACAGAAAACAAACACAAAGAGTAACATAATCTGTAGACTCAGCCAACTGTAGACTCAGCCAACAGACATACAATTTGAAGAATCTAATCTCCAACAATTATTGAAAGTCTGTTCACAACACGGCACAGGTGACATGTCCTAAGGAAAATACCATGGTGATATTCTTACTGATGAGATATTTGTTGATTGATTTCAATGATTGGTCTTGACAAACTATCATACAGATTCATCACAAGATGATCTCATCTATTCTATTTTGTTTATGCTTTTGACTCTTTTGTCAGTCTGAAATAAAGATTGAATTAATGATAATTATGTTGTATAATGTTTACAAAATGTGTCTGCTTCATCATAGTTACCGGTAATCTTGCCCATTCAGATATTCTCGTCACAGAGAGCGTTTCTACTGCAGACAGAAACAGTCTCCACAAACTATCAAAGAGTAAGACTCTCTTTAGGGCAACTGTAAAAGCTCGTGTTGGGCATACAGTTTCTCTGTAATGTCGTACACTTCAGAAATGAGGGGCAGGGCATCCCCCAACATGGAAACTACTTGTTCCGATGTACCAACATTCATCACTTCAAAACATTTTGGGCGTCCAGGAAGGACATAGAACGCCATTTCAGCAGCTTTGCGGATGATCCAAGCATGATGCTGAGCTAGGGACTCATTGTAGGCCTCTGAGCACATCACAGAGGTCTTACAGTCCTCACTGCTGGTCCTCCGGCATTCCAGAAAGAGCTCCAGCCAGCGGAGAGCGCGGTGCAGCCTTAGGAGGGTTCGGCAGCCGGACTCTGGGTATTTGTCACGTTTGGCGAGATCAACTAGTCCATTATCTAGCTCATATTTCACCATGGACTGGATGGTGATGTAATGTGCCCCATTCTCACCATTAAGAGGAAGTTTACCAGAATTTCAATTTTGTTGACAGCATCCTTGGAGATGAAGGAAAAAACAGTTCCCAAACGATTCATGAACCTTCAGACAAAAGTGAAAGAGAAATAATTAATGACTCAGGGAAATTAAAGTTTAAGGTTTTGAGACACAGAAAGTGAAAGATACACAAGGTCTATCTATTTAAAAGGTGCATGATCTTGGTTACAATTGCGCACGCGCAAACACACACACACAGAAACACAACTGCAAACATGCACGAATACTCAACAACAAATGCACATAGAAATTTCCTGTGACTGATTTTTTGGAGGGTGATCATGACTTTAATGACGTGGATAAATTGAAAAGAAATGTACTTTTAATGAACTTTTTGAAAATTGCATAGTGGAAAAGGTACCCATTTCATAGATTGACCCAGACATGATCATCAAACATTGATTACGTGATTCATAAAGCCATAAGGTGAAATATACTGCAACTGCAGACGTCAACAAGTGAGATTGAACATTTAGGTGACCTACCTCACAAGAACCTTCTATCCTTCGACATAGTGTTTTATGTATACCTCCTTATCTTCTGAAAGGCATAAGGTAAAAATGTCCCGTACCTCCCTTAGACTGAATTCTGTCTCTTTGACAGAATTTGCTGTCCTCAGAATCCATAACTGACTATCGCTGACTGATGTTAGAGACAACAGGTTGAAACAGAAAGGTTGATCTGAAAGAGGCAGCGGAATGGTAAAGAGCAGATGTAGAGCAGAGAGAATGTTTTGGATGGAAATGGTGCGCAAGCAGAAGTGAAGAATATATAGCCTAGCAACACTAAGGAGGGCGGAGCATCTCAAATGAAGCAGGAAGAAAGAACAAGCCTGGTAGCCAAGCAGATGGGCTCCCCCTATTAAGTCAGGTTCTGCTCAAGGTTTCTTCCTGGAATATGGGAGTTTTTCCTTGCCACAGTTGCCATATGGCATGCTTGTGGGGGGTAAGAGGGTTAAGGCTGCCAGTCTTATGACGTCATTTTCTATATTTTTGATATGTTACTGAGTGGATCATAAACGGCCCCAGCAATGAAGAAAAGTGATTGATAATGACTGACTGACTATTATTGTGTTACATGCTTCAAATGTAAAGCACTTTGAGCTGCATTCTGTGTATGAAAGGTGCTATACAAATAAAGCTTATTATTATTATGGTTTACATTTTACAGGGATTCATCTGCAATTATGAAATCTCTGTTAATTCAAGATAAAATGTGAAGTTTGAGACTCAACCACAAATGGAAATAGATATCCACATCCTCTACTGGAGCCTCAAAGTCCCCTCTTGTTTCTTGAAAACAAAAAGATTGTGAAGTCTTTGTTAATTCAAGATAAAATGGGAAGTTTGAGAGTTGTATAAAAGGACCTTGGCTGCATTGACCCCTGGCAAATTAAAGAGAGCTCACTGTATGGGGGGAAACAACTGGAAGTATGTAACGTGACCATGGACGAACGCTGTGACCATGCTGCACCTTGTGCTAATTGTACAACTTGATTCATTTATACGTTCTTCATGGCAGTCTATAGAACCGTTGGCCATTCTTTGTCCAATTGCCATGAAAGTTGCTGTGAGTGCCTGCTCGTGCCATGTCAACACCATTCCTGCTAGTGTACTGCTAGGCACAGAAATACAAATATTGCTGCTTGCAGCTATATTTCTGTTCCTAACTCTTGTAGCCTAGTCATGGATACAGTTTTCATTAAAATGAAATGACTAAATAATAATTATAGAATTGTTTCAATAAATAATAGTTGTGTTGTGATACATTCAACAGGTCAGCATTGCAGCATTAATGTAACATTCAGTATTGATTTTTTTCTGCACAGATATTCCTTACATTTTTTAAACATTCTAACTTATGGAAACACACACGTTTTTGTCATGGTAGATTCAAGCCAGGAAGGCTGATGTTTTGAAACCATGAGGGTGTATCCTATTTTACTACTTGCTATGGGTTCTCCCTGCACTTGCGGATATTTGAGTTTTGCACAATTGTTATAAACATCACTCCACAAATACCATGGCTAGAACCCTTCCCCCTGGACATGGTGCATGTAGATTTGTTTACAAACCAGCAAAGATCATTTCCAAAGAGCCATGTTGACCGACATAGTAATTATTACACAATGTAATACAAGCAGTAGGCTATTGCAAAATTGGCATAAAGCAATTTGTCATTCTCCAGGTCAGGGGAGTGCCAATTGCAAGGCTGGTCCTCCGCAGAGGCTATGGCTGGCGCACGATTCTCCCTATTACATGTTAGTTTACCACCAAATCGACTTCAAAGCTGTTATGTTAAGGTGAAAAACTTGCATAGGATGCCTTTAAAATAAAATTTGGAATATTGAACTGAAGCTTACTCTAAAAATTATATTGCAAATGAAATTGCAATCTCTGCCAGAAAAATCACAATATTTCCTCCAAATCGAGCAGCCCTAGTTTAAATATCATATGACATGCAACACGTGACATTCTGCAAAATGTCTAACCATACATTGTGTTGTTCAGCTTGCATCATGTCAGCACTGTACAGCGCCAGATAAAGTCGAACACAACCAGTCATCTCGGAAGACCTGACCCGTTCAAATTGTGTCTAAATCATAAAACAGTCAATGAAAGTCTTTTTTTACATTATGTTATTTGTCATTTGATTGGTGCTCTGGTCCAGAGTAACTTACAGTTAACTAATAACTACAGGGACTGGCAACTCAGGATTACCTATACCTTCAGTATTGGCACAGTGTTGTATCTCCTGGAATTGAACTCACAACCCTCTGGAGTTCCACTTGGAAGGCTTAACCACTAGACCTCCACTACTACCATCTTACAAGTCTCCCAAATACTTAAGTGCATAGATCCTATTTCATCCTTGAGGCAAACAAAACCAGTTCAGGAAAATCCAGTTCTCTCAGAGGTTTATTTAACATGGACATTTAGTGACCATGAAATCTTGGCTACTCGTGATTATAAACACATCCATAACCAAGAAACATAGATACAAAAACTAACTAAAACATCCATGACATAGTTGTAGACTCATTACTACCCGTACTGTCCCTTTTTAATCATATAGAGTTATCAGACATATAATTTAATGTAGTGAATGTAATGTTAAAACAATGTAGTCTGTAGTCTGCCTTTATATTCAATATTCCCCAAGGGGAAATTCAAGAATATTATCTATATCTATATTAATGCCCATTCCAGGATAAAAAGGAAATTCAGAAATCAGATTGATTTAAAAGATGTTTATGTCTACTGCAGACAGTAGGGGTCCCCACAAACTCTATGCAAAGTGTCTCATAGATTATCTCTATGGCAACTGTAAAAGCTCGTGTTGGGCATACAGTTTCTCTGTAATGTCGTACACTTCAGAAATGAGGGGCAGGGCATCCCCCAACATGGAAACTACTTGTTCCGATGTACCAACATTCATCACTTCAAAAAATGTTGGGCGTCCAGGGAGGACACAGAACGCCATGCCAGCAGCTTTGCGGATGATCCAAGCATGATGCTGAGCTAGGGACTCATTGTAGGCCTCTGAGCACATCACAGAGGTCTTACAGTCCTCACTGCTGGTCCTCAGGCGTTCCAGAAAGAGCTCCAGCCAGCGGAGAGCGCGGTGCAGCCTTAGGAGGGTTCGGCAGCCGGACTCTGGGTATTTGTCACGTTTGGCGAGATCAACTAGTCCATTATCTAGCTCATATTTCACCATGGACTGGATAGTGCTATAATGTGTCCCATTCTCACCATTAAAGAATTTTGCAAGAATTTCAATTTTGTTGACAGCATCCTTGGAGATGAAGGAAAAAACACTTCCAAGACTATTCATAAACCTTCAGAAAAGAGTAAAATAGAGACAATGAGTTACTCAACAGTCAAGAGAAATGAAAGTTCAGAGATAGTCTCTGTTCTACTAAATGACAATCCTGAGCGTAGTGTCCACCAACATAGATCATACAGATGTCACCATATATGATTCCCTGAATAAACGTAGAAACGTACGATGCACTAACGTGACTTGAATTTCTAACACCTGCTGCAGATGTTGATCAGCAAGTGAGTCAGATATAAAAAGGTAACCTACCTAACGAGACCACGCCATCCTTCCACGTAATGTTCGATGTATACCTCCTTATTTTCTGAGAGGCATAAACTAAAAGTGTCCAGTACTTCCTTTAGGCTGAATTTCTGCTCTTCAACAGAGTTTGCCATCTTCTCGCGATTCAGAACTGCTGATGTCAGAGACAATTTGAGAGGACAGTGTTTAGTAAATGTCTAGAGAATGAGGAGACATTTAAATTGAACGTCCCTGCTCAAATAATCAGATTTCTAGGGGAAAGTCAAGATTATTTTGATGCATTTCTAAGCAACCCTACAGGATGGCAAACACTGAACATACCGGAACATACGGAATGGTTGGTTACTTCCGGCATTGCGTAGCAGCACTAGCCAATCAAACATTCTAATTTTATATCACATGGGAAAACCTGACGTAAAACAGTCATCCAATGAAAGCCTTCCAACTGCTTCTGCGCACAGTGTGGTTGAGAAGTAAGGTAGTGTGCTGTTAAGCTGTTTGGGATAGCTTTGTTGCTATTATTAATAATTATTACATTTAGTATGCAAACCCGCTTTAGCAAATTATCACAACAGCTCAGTTGTTAGAAGACGCCTAAGCTGCTTGTTAACAGAAAAAAACATCGTATAAGAATGGGAGGTTTTCCTTTCCCAGCCACTAAGCTAACTAGCTAAAATCATGCATGTATGAGTCTGCAGAAGGCACATAGTTTGAACGTATTTGTTTATCCTTGTCTACACTGAAGACAGCGGGATGCCAGAAATAAAAGTAACACCGCTTGGTAAGAAATATGTTTCCAATACATGCACACCATGTGTTTGAATAAAACAAACAAACAATAAAAAATCTATTACGGTTATGGTTACGGTATGCTTCTTTTCGTTTTCAGGAGCTGGTCAGGATGTTGGTCGTAGTTGTATACTTGTCTCTATCGGGGGCAAAAACATCATGCTTGATTGTGGAATGCACATGGGCTACAACGATGACGTGAGTGATTAAAGTAGTGACCATTCTGATTATACAGGCGCTGGTCATATAATTAGAATATCAAAAAGTTGATTTATGTCAGTAATTCCATTCAAAAAGTGAAACTTGTATATTATATTCATTCATTACACACAGACTGATATTTCAAATGTTTATTTCTTTTAATTGTGATGATTATAACTGACAATTAATGACAATCCTAAATTCAGTATCTCAGAAAATTAGAATATTACTTAAGACCAATACAAAAAAGGTATTTTAGAAATGTTGGCAAACTGAAAATTATGAACATGAAAAGTATGATGTGGCACTGCTCAGGTGTTATGAGAGCCCAGGTTGCTCTGATAGTGGCCTTCAGCTCTTCTGCATTGTTGGGTCTGGCATATCGCATCTTCCTCTTCACAATACCCCATAGATTTTCTATGAGGTTAAGGTCAGGCAAGTTTGCTGGCCAATTAAGAACAGGGATACCATGGTCCTTGAACCAGGTACTGGTAGCTTTGGCACTGTGTGCAGGTGCCAAGTCCTGTTGGAAAATTAAATCTGCATCTCCATAAAGTTGGTCAGCAGCAGGAAGCATGAAGTGCTCTAAAACTTCCTGGTAGACGGCTGCAGTGGACCAACACCTGCAGATGACATGGCACCCCAAACCATCACTGACTGTGGAAACTTGACACTGGACTTCAAGCAACATGGATTATGTGCCTCTCCTCTCTTCCACCAGACTCTGGGACCTTGATTTCCAAAGGAAATGAAAAATTTGCTTTCATCAGAGAACATAACTTTGGACCACTCAGCAGCAGTCTAGTCCTTTTTGTTTTTAGCCCAGGCGAGACGCTTCTGACGCCGTCTCTTGTTCAAGAGTGGCTTGACACAAGGAATGCGACAGCTGAAACTCATGTCTTGCGTGGCTTGAAGCACTGGCTTGAAGCACTGGCTCCAGCTGCAGTCCACTCTTTGTGAATCTCCCCCACATTTTTGAATGGGTTTTGTTTCACAATCCTCTCCAGGATGTGGTTATCCCTATTGCTTGTACACTTTTTTCTACCGCATCTTTTCCTTCGCTTCGCCTCTCTATTAATGGGCTTGGACACAGCTCTGTGAACAGCCAACCTCTTTAGCAATGACCTTTTGTGTCTTGCCCTCCTTGTGCAAGGTGTCAATGGTCGTCTTTTGGACAACTGTCAAGTCAGCAGTCTTCCCCATGATTGTGTAGCCTACAGAACTAGACTGAGAGACCGTTTAAAGGCCTTTGCAGGTGTTTTGAATTAATTCGCTTATTAGAGTGTAGCACCACTGGTTAGCACTCTGGACTTGTAACCGGAGGGTTGCCGGTTCGAGCCCCGACCAGTGGGCTGCGGCTGAAGTGCCCTTGAGCAAGGCACCTAACCCCTCACTGCTCCCCGGCCGCCCGTTGTAGCAGGCAGCTCACTGCGCCCGGGATTAGTGTGTGCTTCACCTCACTGTGTGTTCACTGTGTGCTGTTTGTGTTTCACTAATTCACCGATTAAGTTAAATGCAGAGACCAAATTTCCCTCACGGGATCAAAAAAGTATATATACTTATACTTATACACCAGGTGTCTTCAATATTGAACCTTTTCACAATATTCTAATTTTCTGAGATACAGAATTTGGGGTTTTCATTAGTTGTCAGTTATAATCATCAAAATTAAAAGAAATAAACACTTGAAATATATCAGTCTGTGTGGAATGAATGTATACATTACAGTATACACATTTCACTTTTTGAACGGAATTACTGAAATAAATCAACTTTTACATGATATTCTAATTATATGACCAGCACCTGTATGTGCACATTTCTGATCTGCACAGATACATATCACTTTCTTCTTTGGCTACTTAACGGTGCAGCCAAAGTAAGATTTTATTTTTTTTTCATTTCCACAGAGACGTTTTCCAGATTTTTCCTACATAACTCAAAATGGGCGTTTGACAGAGTTCTTGGATTGTGTCATCATAAGGTTTGTTAACGTATTAGAGTGGCTCGTTTATGTTTTCATAGATGAGAACTATAATGAATACCACTCACAAAGATACCAACGTAACCCAGATATCTTATGTTCTCATATGTCTTGTTTCTTGCGCACATTTTCTCTCTTCTCTCTCTATCCTACACACAAACTCTAAATTCATAAAGCCATTTTCACCTTGACCACTGTGGGGCTTTGCCATACATGAGTGAGATGGTGGGATATGACGGTCCAATTTACATGACTCACCCAACCAAGGCCATCTGTCCCATTCTACTGGAGGACTTCAGGAAGATCACAGTGGACAAGAAGGGGGAAACCAACTTTTTCACCTCTCAGATGATTAAAGATTGCATGAAGAAAGTTGTTCCAATTAATCTCCATCAAACAGTCCAGGTATCTTATACTTTGGTGTGTTGTAGTGTAAGAAATAACCATAATTGTGTTGAATGTAAAACATTTTGAGTGGTTAAGTTCCAGTCTCTAAATAGATACTACTTAAAAGTGGAAGCAACATAAACTATTGAACTATTTTAGTATTGTATGAGATGTTGTGTGTTGATGAGAGTGCTTTATGCAACACATTGAACATAATATTCCCTTTTTATTGCAAAGGTGGATGATGAGCTGGAGATCAAGGCTTACTATGCAGGCCATGTGCTGGGGGCAGCCATGGTCCAGATTAAAGTGGGTGCTGAGTCAGTGGTGTACACGGTAGGTGCTGATGAAAATGGATGTGACTTATTATATAAAAAAAAAAAAAAAAAAAAATCATTTGGAGGGTTTGTTCTGTTCTAATGTGAACATTTCTATGTCTTATTCCAGGGTGATTACAATATGACACCTGACAGGCATTTGGGGTAAGGCCCGATTAGAATTTTATAAATAATAAGTACATGATTTCCTCTGCGTTAGCTGTATTCTTCCCTGCCCCTAATTATCATGTCTTTTCCAAAGTGCTGCCTGGATTGACAAGTGTCGTCCAGATATTCTGATCACAGAATCCACATATGCCACCACCATCCGTGACTCAAAGCGCTGCAGAGAAAGGGACTTCTTGAAGAAAGTTCATGAGACAGTTGAGAGGGGAGGAAAGGTGACAAAAGAACAAAACCTACTGAAAATAAGAGAAACAGTACTTCTCTGTTCTGTAAAATGCCATAACCTTTTTTTTTTTTATTGTAGTCCTTTATACTAATTGAGTGTCTGTGTTGTCAGGTCCTTATCCCAGTGTTTGCTCTCGGAAGAGCCCAGGAGCTCTGTATTCTCTTGGAAACATTTTGGTAAGAGTGTACTGTGGACATCTCTCTCTCTCTCTCTCTCTCTCTCTCTCTCTCTCTCTCTCTCTCTCTCTCTCTCTCTCTCTCTCTCTCTGTGTATTCTGGAGATGGGCAAGCTTTCTAAGCCAAAACTGTATTGCCTCTTATTGCCTTTGATTGATGATTCCTTGAAACAGTGTGCTCTGTTTGTTTCCAGGGAGAGGATGAACCTCAAGGCTCCCATCTACTTTTCAACTGGCCTAACAGAGAAGGCAAACCATTACTACAAGCTCTTCATCACATGGACCAATCAAAAGATCCGCAAAACCTTTGTGCAAAGAAACATGTTTGAATTCAAACATATAAAGGCTTTCGATCGTACCTATGCAGACAATCCTGGACCAATGGTAGGCACATGATTAACCTTTCATTTAACAATTGATTTCAGATAAATTGTCAGTTCCTTATTAGTAGATGTGAATATGTAACATGAACTCAAATGTCAGCTATAGAATAGCATATGACTGTCATATAAACTTATTTTCCAGGTGGTGTTTGCTACCCCAGGAATGTTGCATGCTGGTCAGTCTCTACAGATATTTAAGAAGTGGGCTGGCAATGAAAAGAATATGGTGAGTCATTTTAGCGTTGTATCTCTGTAACAATTAAGACTTACGGCTCGTGTCCATTATCGCGGCAAAGCCCACCGCGCCGCACATAGCCCATTGATTTCCTATGGAGAGCGGCAAGGCGTGGTTTATGCTTCCGCAATGCACCTTGGGAAGGCGGCGCGGCCATTCGAATAGAGGCGGCACGTCAAGAAGTTGGGCTCGGCTGAACTTTATGCAAATGAGAGCGGTTAACGCGAGGCGGTTAGCCAATGAAAGTACATCTTCGGTAAACAAGTTCTGTTAGCTGGCATTGTGTAATTACAAAAAATAAAACGTTACACCATACACTTTAGCCTATACACGCCCACAAGCGGCGACAGGAGAGAGGGCTAGGCGTCTCCAAGTGTCTACGCGCCGCAATAATGGACACAAGCCGTTACTGTATCTCAGAGGGAATATAATTACTTTTACTTTTTTAAAAACTCTACCTAGGTCATCATGCCTGGCTATTGTGTCCAAGGAACTATTGGTCACAAGATTCTGAATGGCCAGAAAAAGTTGGAGATTGAAGGAAGAGCTACGGTAAGCAGTGGTAGCGTCATACCCATATTATGATTTCATCTGGCAGAAACTGGCCTGTAAAGATTTCCACAATTGTTTCCAAACAATTCCACACTGGATACAGTCTTGTGACTTAATAATGTAAAACTTAATTTAATTTAAATTCAGAAAAAAAATATTCAGTTCCTTACTATTAAAAGACTGAATTAAACAAAGCATATTCCAATTGTAATCTCTTTGGCGGCCTCTCGTGGTCATAACTAGTCCTTACAGAATAGTAAATTATTTTTTAAAAAGTATGAAGGGGTTGCTTGAGTTGACCCAGAATGACCCAAGTGCTTCCTCTCCCCTGATGCCCAGCTGGAGGTGAAACTGCAGGTGGAGTACATGTCGTTCAGCGCTCATGCAGACGCTAAGGGCATCATGCAGCTGATCCGCATGGCAGAGCCCCGCAACATACTCCTGGTGCACGGAGAGGCCAAGAAGATGGAGTTCCTCAAAGACAAGATTGAACAGGAATTCAGTGAGTTAGAACAGTCACGACAGACGATTGCTAATATGTGTGTGATTTGTAGTAAGAATACTTTTTGGGTTGTTAATTAACTGTACATCTGAAATAAGATATATTTTTGTAGCTTAGATAATTGAAGAATCGACTTCCTTATGGATTCCTACATGTCAGTTACAGTTTGCACTATTTTTACTGAATTATTTCACAACTCTTCCAGTTGCTTCACGCCTCCTTTGATTCGGTCTTTTGCAGACGTCAGCTGTTTCATGCCAGCTAATGGGGAGACCACCACTGTGGAGACCAACCCCAGTGTCCCAGTGGACATCTCCCTTAACCTGCTCAAGAGGGAGATGGCCCTTGGAGGTAGGACACCCACCCAGCCTAGTTTACGCTGTCTGACGGAGGTGCAGTGGTCTGTTAAGCAAGAGTGACAAGTAAACGAAGCTTAAAACAAATCTGTGGCTCTTGCAAGTAGGACAGTGGTCCACAAAATGGAAAATGTCATTTTATTTCAAAGTGGTCTTAGACACTAGCAAGGTCCCTTTGTCATCTTTTACCTTTTGAAATAAATTGTTCTGCCTGCAAGACCAGTTGATATAATACAGAGCTCCTGTATAGTCAAAGCAAAATGTCCAGCTCACCACCATATTACACTATACTGTCTGAAATCTGTAGTTCATCTGTATCCAGCACATGGGTGACTTGGCTAATTTATGCTGTTGGTAATTTTTTTACGAGTGTCATAGATTTCCTATGTTTGTGAAATTTCTCAGGACCTTTGCCAGATCCTAAAAAGCCTCGCACCATGCATGGAACCCTTATCATGAAAGATAATGTAAGAATTGATGAATTTTTTTATCTTGGGTTAAGATTTTATGAAGATACAATGTATTTTTGTTAAATCTTGGATTAAGATTTATTGTAAAATGTGTGGTCACTGGTATTGGAACACAACATTGAAAGTCATTAGCTTGTAAACTTTGGAGCTTACTGTGTGTGTGTGTGTGTGTGTGTGTGTGTGTGTGTGTGTGTGTGAAGAGCTTGAGGCTGGTATCTCCAGATCAGGCCCTGAAAGAGCTAGGCTGAGTGAGCACCAGTTGCGGTTCACATGTCGCGTGCAGCTCCAGGATCCCCACAGCGACGCAGACACCCTCACCCGCATCTACACACACTTAAAGAGGTCAGGAAAGTCCTACGTCCGCCACATCATTTGCCTATTAGGGCCCTGCTACAGTATGCCATCTCAGAGTAAACATTCAACTCTGGGTGACTCTATGAGCTTCATTAAGCCTTGTTAAGTTTTCCAGTTCCCATCTTGGTCTTGTAGCTCAGTGTCCAACTCCTCCCTTGCAGTGTGCTGAAAGCCTACACCATCCAACACCTCCCAGATGGAACGGTCATGGTGGAGTCCATTGTCATCAAAGTGTCCTCCACTGCTGAGGAGCCCAACATCAAGGTCATCCTGCTCTCCTGGAGCTACCAGGTACTTGCACACCAAATATGTTGTCCTTGGTTTTATTAACGTTTCAGCCAAGAGGTTTTGGTGTTGTCAAACCAGGGGTTGTCAACCAGCCCACCTGTGGTCCTTGAAGGCATTGCAGATGGCCCCTGACCATGCATTCAATAACATTGTTTCGCTATGGGAATGACTAATGTACCTCACATCCCACAACAGTGGTCTTCAGGTTGCTTCTTAGTCATAATTATGGTCCCAGGGGCACAGTCAGTTAAAGACCCCTGTTCTAAGCAAATACCCTTTATATACATGTAAGCCAATTACTAGCATCAATACAAAATACAAGAGCATAAACTAAAGCCCCCTGATCTTCAGCAATGATGAGTGTTGCCCTGGAAAGTGTTTGCATGGAAGTGGAACAACCAAGAGCCGCACAGTGTTCTGCTCAGCACAGAATACCTGAACCCCGTGGGCTGCCTCCGTGGTGTGCTTTCTAAACCACAACTCTAGAGATGATGCACAGCATCACTCTCACCTCGCCCCTTTTAGAAATGGAAGGGTTTATTTTGAAGCTGCCGGCCCACACAGGAAAGTGTGTGAGATGTACCGGTAACCACTCTTGCTACCACCCCAGATAGCTTGTAATAAGCTTGTATTTGACAAACAACAGTTTTTTTTTCATAGTTCTAATGTGTAATCATTGCATTTAGGATGAAGAACTGGGCAGTTTTTTGTCAACCCTACTGAAGAAAGGACTTCCTGCTGGACTGTGAACACATTTCTTGACTATTTTTCTGCTGTTTGTAGACTTTTGTAGGATGGACAGATTAAATACTTTTATACTGAAAGAAGAAGAGTGATTTTTGTCTCTATATTTAACCCAACATCATACAATGTGTAGCCCTACATAAATAGCAAGTAATATTACAGCCATTACACTTAACATTATTTCTCAGGGTGTCGGTATCTATATTAGTCCAGTCCTTCATGAAGATTCAGAGTTTATTTGTGCAATGCTGTTTCAGACAGCTGAGGTCTTGTCAGACTAGTTTGAACAGGATATTATTCAGAGGGGGCTGTGCCATGGCACAAGTCTTATATAAGTATATATACTCTTTTGATCCCGTGAGGGAAATTTGGTCTCTGCATTTAACCCAATCCGTGAAACACAGAACACAGTGAGGTGAAGCACACACTAATCCCGGCGCAGTGAGCTGCCTGCTACAACAGCGGCGCTCGGGGAGCAGTGAGGGGTTAGGTGCCTTGCTCAAGGGCACTTCAGCTGTGGCCCACTGGTCGGGGCTCGAACCGGCAACCCTCCGGTTACAAGTCTAGAGTGCTAACCAGTGGGCCACGGCTGCCCCAAGTCTTCTCACGACTTACTGATCTCTTTCTCAAAGGCATATGCCTGTCTCATGATATAATGCTGGGTTAAAGCCTCGCTATTATGAGACCTAGGAAAAATACCCAGTTTCTCTATTTGTGTAAAACAACTTAATTGTTATGGTTTGAAAACATCATACTTCTGTTTTGTTCAGAACAGAAACGTGAAGCTGTTTTAACTAAAGTGGTTTATTTCAGCCATCTATCCATTATACACATCAATTGATGCAGTGAACAATTTATGTTATTGTGTATATTTTGACACTTATGACATTTCAGTTCCTTTATCATGGCGCTGATTTGAGCTTACTGTGGCCTGTCAGTAGGCCTGTCTGTGTTATAGTTCCACATTTCTTGGTCAAGCAGGTGCCATTAAACCTCATTTCCGTTATAAAGTACACAATTTCAGAGAGCAACTCTATTTATATCAGCGTGACTCCTTTGATGGAAATGTATATCACTAAGTTGACAGGACACAGTCTGCTCCAGAGTAAAAGACAGACACAACAGAGAGACATAAGTAAACTTGAACAGTACTGTACAGACAGAGACATTTTGTTTCTACTACCTACACTGAAAAATGCCCCTTCTTCTGACCATTAATCTTTCACTGTTTTTCTGCTATGAGTCAGGCATGAAGTGGTCCAAGTCTTCTTAGCTAGGTTCTTGAACTACCTGACTTTTAAACTTGTCCCAACAATAGACAAGTGTCTTAAGTGGCCGGACACCAAGAGAAAGTGGTCAGGCTCAGAAGTCTGAGCCTATGTAGTAGACCCCACGGGTCCTCCTGGGCTGCAGCCATCTCAGTCTGGGCATGCTCCACTTGCAGTGGTTGGTGCTGAAATAGTAGAGCAGTGGGTCCAGACAGCTGTTAAGGCTGACCAGCGCCATGGTGACGCGGCGGGCCTTGTAGATGGCGTCCGCCAAGGCACAGTTCTGAATGTAATGCATGCGCCGCAGCAGGTGTAGGAGGTGGACCATGTGGTAGGGCAGGAAGCACAGCAGCGTAATGGCCAGGATGGCGTAGATGATGCGGCGCGCCTTGCCCGCTGTGCTCGTCCGAATGTGGGTGATGCGGCGGGCCACCAGCGGGTAGCACACCAAGATGACCACCGAGGGCAGCAGCGAGCCGAACACCAGGCAGAAGGTGCTGTAGGCGCCGAGGCGCTTGTCCCACTCCTCCTGGCTGAAGCTCTCGAAGCACCGGTCCTCCTGGCTCTCTGGAAAGCCGGCCAGGACGAAGGCCAGCGTGGTGACCGCGTACACCAGCCAGACGGCGGCGCTCACTGCCATGGTGCAGCGGGTGTTCCGCAGGCGCAGGTAGACGAGCGGGTGCACGGTGGCCACGTAGCGGTCAACGCAGATGCAGGTCATGAAGACGAGGCTGGCGTAGATGTTGGCGTGGAAGACGATGCCGCTGAGGACACAAGTGGGTTTGCCCAATTTCCAGACGTTGTGCTGCCAGTGGTAGTGGATGCGGAAGGGCAGAGTGCACAGGAACGCCGTGTCGGCCACGGCCAGGTTGATGATGAAGACGTCCGAGGCTGTCCTCTGCTTCCTCTTAAAGAAGAAAAACCACAGAGCCCCAAGGTTGCCTGGCAGGCCTAGGACCATCACCAAGCAGTAGACAACAGGGAAGAGGTAGAACTGGAAGTCTGCTTTAGAGTCACAGTCCAAGCCTGAGTTGTGTGTCTGGTTCATGATCGTTGATGAGTACAACTGCACTGTGTATAGACGCTGCGCTTCTGGAGTTATGATCTTCATGGTGATTCAGCTGAAGAAACAAATGGGTTGGTGTGTCAGTACTAGTACTATTCACAGAGACATAGCAGTTGGAATTTTAATCTTTAAAACATTAAAAAATGTACACACTACAACGTCAACATTTCTTCCTATACGGTTTCTCAGTTAGAGAAGACTCAACTTCAAATTTGGTACAGAAAACCAGACAGATGTCATAGATATAACCTTCCACCAGAATCGTTTGAACTCTATTTCAGTGTGAAAGAATAACTAGGTTGTGAAAGCATAACAGAGAAGTTTAAGGAAGCTCTAACCTGAACATGGCCATCGATCAGATATTACAGCCATATACCACAGGAAAAATACAAGTCTTTTGTCACCTAAAGTAAACAGAAATGTATACTTACTGTTCTGTCTGGGCTGTTTCTTAGAACTGAGTCCTTAAAACAGGAGGCCAACTTTGTCTCTTACTTTCCATCCACCTGCCTCACTGCAAGCGTGTTTGTCACTGAGTAGGAAACAGTCACACTTGCTGTGGTTAGCTACAGGGGGTAGGGGGTGGTGGTGGGGGTGTGTGGAGAAAATACAAGTGGTTTTATCTACGTATGTCAATCTGTTTTTAACACTTTATCAACACCTTATAATGCTGCTGAAAACCACTTCCATGTTTAGTTTATGTTATGTTACCTGTGAATTAAATGCAATAGTATTGTAGAAACTCATATCAATCGGTGTAAATTAAATGGAAGTTTTTTTTTTTATGTGTGAGGTGAAATGTCATTCAGGTAACACTATGAAATAATACAATTTCATGGAAATGCTTCCATAACTGAAACCATGACAAAATCACATGCTTCATGTGACATTTTTGGACAGCCTGTTTTCATTTTCTGATCAGTTGACTTAGTGATTGGCATATTGTTTATCTTCAATGTATTAATTAACATTAGCCACACTCAAGAAGTCTAAAAATCCTAAAATAATGTTATCCACACAGAGGATGACCTATCTGACCTTTGGCCTGAGTATCAAGGCCAACACTGAGAGATTTATAGGTCTAGGACAGAGTGGCAAACAAAGAAATGAACAGGAAAGCCCCTTCTCACTCTCAATCAAATCCCAAGTTGTAACACTAGAGGGCACTGGAAACATAGTAAAATAAAAGAAAGTCCTTCCTGTTAGATCTGGTACAGCAGAGAATTCACAGAATTCCTTGTGATTCAAGACAATAATACAGAGAATAAAGCGATAAAATACCAGTTTTCGAAACAGTTAAGTATTCCAAATTGTTGTTGAGTTATCACATGGACTGGCAAACAGGATTCCACGGAATACTGGATTATGTTGTAGTATTTATGATGTTTTGGATGTGTATTCCTCTACAGCGTATACATAGTGCAAAAGCTGATTTGCATATCATTTGTCAGTGCCATGATGGTCTGAATTAGTAAACAGTGTACATATTTCCCATAACTCCTGTATCTCTGCCTCTCTGGATCAACCTGCCTTCATCTCTTCCCTCCATCTGAACATGACCCCATCAGTGACAGTCTGACATTTCAGCCTGTTTAAAGTCATTGCATTTGAACTCAAAGTCCACTGGAATTCCCCTGTCATTCCAACAAGTTGCTAGCTGTTCTGGCTGGGGACTGGGGGCAGGCATGCAGTCATCTCACATCCTTATTTCTCTGAGCGCATCACACAGGCTCAGGCAATGTCTCAGATCAGTGTGTCTCAGTCACATGTCACAGTGAGTTAGCATGATAATGATATTATAATGATAATGATGAATAGTTGTCATTATACCTACACAATGATAGGAGGCACCACATTTTGCTGTTCCCTGTCATTGTCCAGACGAAAAAGATTAAATAATTCTTTAAAAAGGCATTCATATTGGTTCATTCATTCACATATTTATTTCAGTTGCAAACTGTTTAGCGACTAATATACATTACTGCTTAATTTTTGGAGACTGTCCCATATTTATGTGCAGATTATCTAAATGCTGGACAGATTTGAGCTTTTTGAGTAAATCACATTTATGTCCAAATCTAGAATGTATTGAACTGACTGCCAGTGCCCCTTTCGTCCCAGATGTCTTTGCCTAAGGAGATTTAACATCTCTGTTGATGTACACAGGATTATCTCACATTTTCAATACACTCTGTACAGTAAGTGTATTACTGCTGTGTAAATAGAAGAGAGAGAGAGAGGGGAGCCAATGAGGGTCTGATTGACTGCTTATATAGAGGGTAATAAAACATGCCTGCTAGAATACTGCATTCCCTTGTTTCTCACTGTTTTTACAAACTATGTGTTTTCATTTTGCATCGTGTATGTATGCATCTGCTGCCTTAACTTTGCCCCATCAATCGTTACAGATCAGTTTTGCAGGCTGAACAATGTACAGTATAAAAACAATAATGCTACCAGTATTGGCATCAGCTAAAATACACCATAAATGATTAATGAGAAATGAGGTTTGAAAATATAAAATTGCCCTAAAATTTTATTTTGAAGATCTCAGCTCAAGGGGGTGTACAACAGCATACCTTCCACTCTCCATTATGTCCAGTCAAATTTAGTGTGATGTTTTTATGTATTGAATCCATTTGCCCCATATGTATCCAAGCTGATGTAATGGGACCATATGTAATATTAACACAGGTTTATGGCAAAAGGTCCTGGCAGGCAGACATAATAGAGGCTCCATGAGGTATTTGACATGACAGCCTGGGAGTGAACTGAAGCAGTAACTCCTAATGTGTCGTTACAGGGAGCCAGGAAGCTTTACCAGCGTGTCTTTCCTCAGGGGGGTGGGGTGAGGGTATTGACCCTGTCCCGTCAGTCTTCCATCACAGGCCTGCAGTAATGTGGGTGAATATTGACCAGCACAATTCAGTGTGAGGTGTGTTTAGACCATGTAGAATATCATTAGAGAACTGGAGCTGTGTTTAGACCATGTAGAATTTAGAACATGGAGCTGTGTTTAGACTATGTAGAATATCATTAGAGAACTGGAGCTGTGTTTAGACCATGTAGAATATCATTAGAGAAATGGAGCTGTGTTTAGACTATGTAGAATATCATTAGAGAACTGGAGCTGTGTTTAGACCATGTAGAATATCATTAGAGAAATGGAGCTGTGTTTAGACTATGTAGAATATCATTAGAGGGCTGGAGGTGTTTTTAGACCATGAATATCATTAGAGAACTAGAGGTGTGTTTAGACCATGAATATCATTAGAGAACTGGAGGTGTGTTTACACCATGTAGAACAGGGGTTTTCAACAGTGGTCCGCGGCTTAGTCAGAATGGTGGTCCCTGGTTCATAATCAGCTGAAAACTCCTGATGTAGAATATCATCCGAGAACTGGAGGTGTGTTCAGTTCCTACACATTCCTATAGGCTGACAGGGTTGTCTTTGTAATGCAAGCATGCCATTTTCTAAAAAGTATATGACGTTTATTAGTGCTGTGCAGATTTCTGGTCAGGGATTTGACCCATACAATAAACCGGAGCAGATGGTCTCTCCTCCCCCTCACCGCCTGGTAGTCCAATACAGGGTGACCGCTGGAAATCTCTGGAGGTTAAATAAATTTTTGGTCTCTGAAGACTTGATGGAAAATCCACTTGTGATGGACTATGCTGAAGCCTCTCCCTTTCCTCAGCACCTTGTGATCCATTCACCCCTAGTTCCTCTCTGCTGTGCCATCGCCTAGCAACACCGCTCTAGCATCTCTCTGTCTCCCCGAGCTGGAGTAGACACGACGCTGCTCCAGCTCTCCTAAGAGACATGAAGCTTTGTGCGACGGCCACGCACACCTGTGAATCTTGAGTGACCAGGTCCAAATGTTTTGGGCGAGCAGCACTGAGACTATACTGTAATTCAGCGCCCAGCTTTTGGGCCAGGGAGATTAAGCAGCGTGAAAAAGCTGCATGGGAACTGACGACAAGCATTTAGGAAGAGGGTGAGCAATGTGAACAGGCCTTCTCATTCACACATAGCAGTGAGCTGTTCACACAGCTGTGAAAAATGTTACAATAGTTTATCTATGGAAGCATAGCTAATGCACAACATTTTAAGACATCACGTACTGTATGTCTATGTAGACAGATTGAGGATCCGTGAGAGGGGAGGAGAAAGATTCAAGTAAATATTACTGTCATCATAGACACTGAGTTTGTTTTGGAAAAGAAAAAAAATGCAAATATGAATCTATGGACATTGTGTATTGTCTGTATGTTACAGAACACTAGGTTGATGATGTACATTACAATAAATGCCCAAATGTTTCACCTTTACATTTTTCACTTCAACACTGAGACTGAGGGAAAGTGTGAGGCTATTTGAGAGGCCCAGGCTACTTGATCGTGAAGCCCAGTAGCACCACATAGCACCACGTAGCACAACGTAGGAGGGATTTATTTCCCTATTTTTGGGAATATGATAATCTATCTATAGTAGCTTTTTGTTTGGACCTTCTGAATCATTCAACCAATAGTACTTGTAACATCAGAAATGCACTTTAATACTTCTGCATTATCTCCAAATGATCTGAATTTGACCTTGATGCCACTAAGTGACTTGTGACTGCAGTATGTTGCCATGCTGGCCATTTCCACAACATGTGTTCAGAACGACAGCCTTCATATCACTCCTCTCTTTGAAGTTGCTCAGTTGAATCCTAAACAGATTAGGCTTATACTAACACGATTAACATGCAATGGTGCCAAGGTCAAAACTGTTTAATGACTATCAACAGCGCCCACAGTGTGCTGGCCTGCTTTGCCTGGTTAACAGTCATTACTGCACAAGTTCTCTCTTTGAGCCTTGAGAGATGGATAAGTGTTTTATGCTCTGTTTCAGCTCTGTTTGAGGGTAACAAACAGAATTAGTGGATATGACTGAATGATTGGGCTTGGGTCATCCCAGGCTTGGCATTCCAAGCCCAAATGCCAACATGTCTTTGATTTTTGTTTCTTTTTTAGGATTTCAATCATTCAGCAGTGTCTCTTGGCAGTCAGACATTATTGGGACATAATGTGCAGCTTACCCCCTTCCAGACAGGCAACCAGACAAAAATGCCAAATCAATGATGAGAAAAGGAGGGATTGTAAATCAAACAGCAAAGAACTGGAATGAATTCACATTTGTTTGAGGCAAACACACTGCAAACAATTTTATGAACAGATTGACATAGACTATTGCACAGACTATCTATTGACATGATGTATGTAACGTATAGTATATTTGAGCAACATTCAGTAATTTCACAGTGGTGCATCTTAGAGTGGAAATGTCCATTGAATAATTTCAGCAGACACCATCACGGGCATGTTGGGCTTTTAAGAGAAACCCATCACTTATTCACAGTCTGTTTCAAATTCCATCTTCAAAGGCAGGGAGCGTCTCTGGGTGTCACTAAGGGATCACAGAGGTCAACCGGTGTTTGTGTTTTTTCATGGAGCTGCTGGTGGTAAATGCACTGCGGAAAGCATTCACACACTCTGAGTCCTGAGAGATGTCCGACTCTGACTTGATGCCACCAGACACTGGCCCTGGAGAGGCAGCAGCAGCAGCAGCAGTCACAGAAGATGGGAGCAGATCAGATTTCCTTTAACATGCTTCTCTGTAAAAACGTGAGCGATCTGTTTTGACAGTGTCATGTATAATACAAGGGCAGGGGCAAATGTGTTGAGGTGGGCATAATGAGGGTGTGGGTAATGCATGAACATTGACTGGATGCTCTCCGAAGTGGTCTCATGTATCCCGGAACTTTCTTTGACTGTCAGCAAAAGGGCAAAAGTGCTGAAACACAGTTTTCATCATTTTAGGTATTTGCTGTAGGTGGTTTCCATTATCATTGTGTATGCATTCACTGAAACACTATCATTTTTGACCCCTCTGAACCTGTTTTCTAGCCATTGGTCTAGTCTAGTTCTTGATCATTTTCATTGCCTAGTTGCACTTGCTCAGGATGTCCTATCTGGACCAAATGGTCAACACGTTTATCTGTGTCTAACCGGTGTTTTGAACAAGGTTTTCTATACTTGTGGGAGCCTTTAACTGATCCATCAATGTTTGTACTTAAGCTCTTGTCTTTGGTGTTTAATTAGCACATTGATTTTGCCTAGATATTAAATTAGCTTTAGTTAGACTTAAGAGTTCAAATTAGGGCCCGTAATGTTCCATCTGACACTAGAGCCACTGTCTGGCTCTTACCGATCTCCTCTTGGCTCTCTCCCGTAGAATATCACCAGGGACTGAAAACAAGCTCCAGGAACTCTATTTTCTTTCTCTCTGAAAACTCACTTTGAGTCTATAAAGCTCTGCCTCAGAACTGCACATCAATTGCATCACCCACTGAAAAGAACTGCTTGAAAGTCATTCAGGGAGATGTGTTATCATACCAGTGATCTTCTCTCTCTGACTCTCTCTCTTTCTCTCTGCTTTTCTACATTGAGACACTCCGGAAGGATTCTGGGAACACCGCCCACTCCAGTCAGGGCTATAAGACAAAAGGTACAAACAACCCCAACAAGGATAAATAATAGAGATGGGGTAGACCAACATGTGGGAAATGAACTCTGTCTCTGTTGCTCTGTCTTTATCTCTATCTCTCTCTCTCTCTCTCTCTCTCTCTCTCTCTCTCTCTCTCTCTCTCTCTCTCTCACACACACACACACACACACTCACACACCTACACCTACACACCTCACGCAAGCATGGCTTATAAAATGTAGCCATTAAAAATAGGCCTGCACCAGCACCACTCCAAGGGCTGTACTGTATGTGAAATGTTAAATTTGGTGTGTGTGTGTGTGTGTGTGTGTGTGTGTGTGTGTGTGTTGTGCGTGTGCGTGTGCGTGTCGCGTGCGTGTGTGTGTGTGTGTGTATGCGTGTGTGTGTGTGTGTGTGTGTGTGTGTGTGTGTGTGTGTGTGTGTGTGTGTGTGCGCGCACGGCGATGCGGTTCTCTCTCCTCTCCATCTCTCCTCCTCCTCGCTGCAGACCCAGAGCCATGTGGGAGAGGAAGAGCAAAAGTAGGTCACCTTCCCCGAGACTCAACTCCCTCCCCGAGACTCACCTCCCTCCCTGCGATGCCATGTTTTCCCGAGACCCACCTCCCTCCCCGAGACCCAACTCCCTCCCTGCGATGCCATGCTTGTTGCGGCTGCTCTGCATGTGTGTCAAGGGGGTGGGTTGAGATGAGAGGAGCCACAGCCAAAATGTGAACTGACAGGCCAGCCCACTCTCCTGCACCCAAACACACACACACACACACACACACACACACACACACACACACACACACACACAACACACACACACACACACACACAGACACACACACACATATACTGTAGTCATGAACACACACATACATGAAAATTCTAAATTCATCACATAAGCCTTCAGTTTCAGTTTATTATCTGACAGTAACATCTGTGTGTACTGTACTGTATATATCTTAAAACATGCCACGTCTGTCAAAGTTACAAAATAGTAAATTTGCTTTTTATAACTATGTACAAATTGCCTGCTTTTGTGAACTTGTCTCGACCCTCAGCTTTCATTGGGAAACTCACCAGACAAAAGCTTCATGTTTACTATGTAACACATTTCGCCATTCGTCATTCGCCATAACAGACTAATTTGATCCCAATGAGTCTCATTTGACACCGCATGCAACTCTCCTTCCCCCCCTGAGAGGCGAGAAGTCTCCTCAGAGTCTGTCATCCTGTCACCACCTCCCATTCATGATGCTGACTCAATAGCCTCTGCAAAACAGTGAATGTGGAGCAGGAGGTGCGGAGGCGCGGAGGCGCGGAGGCTTTGATTTCTGAGGAAGAAAGGAAGCAAGGGACGACGCGGCTGCTGGAAGGAGGTGGGAGGTGGGAGAACTCACACTCCATTCTTGCCTAAGCACCACTGGCCCCACTTTCCTCCAATCCCTGCATACTGAGAAGAACATTTATGTAACACACACACTCAAAGAGTTTTGCATTCATTTGGACTGAATGCAGTAAAGAGACAATATAATTAACAATGTGCATTCTATGAGGAAAGGGACTACCTGCACTTAGATACAGTCACTTTCATTTTAAATGGGATATAAATCCACCCACTGGGGGGTAAATTAAAAACAAATCATGCAATATGTTAAATGGTGAAAAATCAAACCTTGACTGTTGTAGTGCTTAAACTACATAATCCCTGTGTTGACTCCCCAATTTCAATCAGCATCATCTCACTGCTTTGTATTTGCTTGAGGGCTTTCGCTGTGATTTCCCTATTACATGTTTAGAATTTAAACCTAGTGTTCATGTCATCATGAAAGCTCTTATGTGATGTCTTTCTCATTTTCTTTGTATTCTGAAGTTGATGGTGGCAGACTGTATGTAGCCCTGCTGCAGTGGCAGACTGAGCAAAGGAGCCATTTGAATAAGAGTCGAGCTGTCCCAGCATGTTGCCGTGCTCGGTTCCCTCCACAAGAAATAACTCCTGCTCTTTACCCCCCACCAACCACAAGGATCTGACCTCTGAACTCGGGCTCCATGTGTGTGAGATCATCCCCCATTTAAAGGCGATAACCAGGGTCCGGCGCGGGAGAGTGCTGAACAATAGTGTTTTGTACAAGACACACAGTGACACACACACACACACACACACACACACACACACACACACACACACACACACTCACACACACGCTCACACACACACACACACATCACAGCACTTTCTCCCCCCCAAGCATTTTCCACTTCCTGTGAATTAATAATACAATCTATTTCTGGTGTCCTGACGGAAATGCATGCATGAGAAAATGCAAGCTAAATTAGGGGCTGGCTAACGAGAGTATGCAACACCTATGTACATGAATCAATTTACTTTACCTGCAAATTAATTGGAAATAAACTAAAACAAATTTAGATGTCTGTTCAATTAACCCATGAGAATAGTAATAATAAATAATCTGAGCTGCAGAATTTCATTAGGGTTTCACATTCATTTCATCTATCTTCATCCACAGTCATTCATTCATCATTTCATCCATGGCAAGACTGTGGTTGTAACAAGGGCACACATAGCTGCTGAAAGTCATCAGTGATATTCACCAGTGGGAAGGAGAGGAGAGAGAGAGAGAGAGAGAGAGAGAGACACATTTGGCCTGAAGATTTGGTCATTAGAGAGCACACATCTTGAGTGTCCTGAGCAGATATTGTCTTCAAGCAGCTGTTTCTTTATTGTACTGGAGCAATTAATGTGAGAGTGTGATTAAAGTCAGGCGAGATTACTTGGCCGGCAGAGCTGAGGCCAGATAATGGAGGGTCTCACAGCTGCCAGCAGGCACAGATCAGTGTCTTGAGGACTATGTTAAGCCGCTGAAAGGACACCACTGCTGATCCTCTGATCCACTGTTGAAAGGAGGGGTCATATTTACATATAGGGTATGGTAATTAGGAATGTTGAAAGGAGGGGTCATATTTACATATAGGGTATGGTAATTAGGAATGTTGAAAGGAGGGGTCATATTTACATATAGGGTATGGTAATTAGGAATGTTGAAAGGAGGGGTCATATTTACATATAGGGTATGGTAATTAGGAATGTTGAAAGGAGGGGTCGTATGGTAATTAGGACTGCTGAAAGGAGGGGTCATATTTACATATAGGGTATGGTAATTAGGAATGTTGAAAGGAGGGGTCATATTTACATATAGGGTATGGTAATTAGGAACTGTTGAAAGGAGGGGTCATATTTACATATAGGGTATGGTAATTAGGACTGTTGAAAGGAGGGGTCATATTTACATATAGGGTATGGTAATTAGGAATGTTGAAAGGAGGGGTCATATTTTTATGGTAATAGGACTGCTGAAAGGAGGGGGAATGAAAGGAATGTTGAAAGGGGGTATGTGGAGTATGGTAATTAGGAATGCTGAAAGGAGGGGGTCATATTTACATTTACATATATGGTAATTAGGAATGTTGAAAAGGAGGGGTCATATTTACATATAGGGTATGGTAATTAGGAATGCTGAAAGGAGGGAATGCTGAAAGGAGGGGTCATATTTTACATATAGGGTATGGAAAGCTGAAAGGAGGGGTCATATTTACATATAGGGTATGGTAATTAGGACTGCTGAAAGGAGGGGTCATATTTACATATAGGGTATGGTAATTAGGACTGCTGAAAGGAGGGGTCATATTTACATATAGGGTATGGTAATTAGGACTGCTGAAAGGAGGGGTCATATTTACATATAGGGTATGGTAATTAGGAATGTTGAAAGGAGGGGTCATAGGGTAATTAGGAATGTTGAAAGGAGGGGTCATATGGTAATTAGGAATGTTGGTAATTAGGAATGTTGTGGTAATTAGGAATGTTGGTAATTAGGAATGTTGGTAATTAGGAATGTTGATAATTAGGAATGCTTTTGTTTGTTGTCATTCCATTTCTGCAGCCATGTTCATACTCTAAAGCTTTTCTTGTTTTATATCATTTCCAATTGTTTTCAACAAGTATAAATGTTGAAGATTAACTCCCAGGACTAAAGTGATGTCAGCTCCCACTTTAACCATCATTAGCTTAATCAGCTGTACTGTAGATGTCAACATTGTCTACGTTGTGGCTGCATCACTTCACATGGGTCAACCAGGGATGAAATCCATAAGTCTTGCCAGTCTTCTCTCCATGCAAGTTTTCTGTGCAAGTCCACACTCTGGTCCTGCTGCAGTTAGGCTGGGAAATGAAAAACTGAAACAGAGCTTTAGTCACGACTGACAGCTGCAGAGCAGTCTGCCCGGATCTGAAAGAATGTGTGCAGCTAAACAAAGGCTGCTCAGACTCTACAGTACCACTGAGCGCAACACAGAGTGCAGGCTGATTTGGTGGGAACTTTCATATTTCATGGTTGTGTATTGCATGCAAACATGACATCACACATTCTTGAGATTTTATAAAGATTTGGTAGACAGATATCTCACGTGACAGACTTATTCTGTTCCCTCTTATCTTTTCTTGGACTGTGTTTTCTTCAACTATTCAACTATAAATAATAAAAATATTTATTTTAGGGCGAAGAATCTAAGTTTACTCTTAAGACCAATATATAATGAACATTTAATAAACAATCATTTTTGTCTTGTGAAATCTGCATACAAATTTCTGACTTTTCTGATTATATCAGTAATCCATATAGTATTGAAATCTGCATACAAATTTCTGACTTTTGTGACTATATCAGTAATCCATAGTATTGCAAGGATTGATCTGCTGTTGGGCGCTGAGCTTGTGTTCAGAAAAAATTTAGTCTAGCACATCTGCAAGTCATGTACAAAGTTTCTGGCAGAGAGAGAGAGAGACTCCTCCAAGTATGCCGCATCTTTCAAGTAACTCCGTCCGTTGCTGTTTTGAGAACATCTCCCAGTTTTTTTTAGCCAAAAATGAAAACATACTCAAGCCCCTTTGCAGTCTGTTTTCAATATATTGTTTAAGAAATGTTCTGTTTTTTCTTCAGTTTCAATTTTATCTGTTTGATAGAAATGGCATAGTAACACTGCCAAATATGAGGAGTCATCTAAGGTTAACAGAGAGCAAGTCAGAAAACACCAACTGAGCCATTCTCATGAGGGCATAACTCTGGGTACTAGCTGAAGAAAATATAATGGCATACCTTGCCATTTAACTTTGCAGAGAAATGTTTGCTTTTGGCTGTTAAAAGCCACCTTTTCCGTTTAACCAAGATTGACTTACTGATATATTAATGACCATCCAGAGCAAATGTTTTTGGGGTCATGTTCAGGCCTTACATGTAATGCGGTAATCTGATAGTGAGTCACCACTTGGGCTTTTGCTTTAAAGCAGTTGCTCTACAAAAGCCTTTCAAGTAGTGGAAGGTCTGAAGATGATAAAACAATTTATTTAGAAAATGGGAATTAAATTGGGAAGTGTGGGAAAATAATTAACTCTGCTGGGCACAACCTATTAATCTGCTATGCTGTTCTATTTTTGCACTCTTGCTCAGAAAACCAGTCATATAAATCTCTGAATGTCTTGTACATGAGACAGCAACAACATTGGGGCAATTGCAATAGCCTAGATTTTCGTTTAATTCATAACTCCTGTGATCTATGGTACACACAGAATCCACTATGGATGAGCAAAGAGTGAGACTATAGTGGAAGTTAATAGAAAAAAAAGTGGTCTTCAAAAAGTCTTCGATGCTCTTAGAGACAGAAAATATTTGGTTTGCAAGTGGTGTGGTGTTTATTTACCATGAACAACATGGCTTGTAAATGTTTCAAACCAAATGGAACTAAGTTTAAAAGTAAAAATTTGCTCCATTCAACTAAAATTCAGGCTTGGTAGTGATTGCAGTGATTGGCTATTTCTGTTGTCCGACTAGTAAAGACTGACAGGGAGGTGTGCTCTTTGATTTGAATACATTTAGGGACCATCTCAATTGGTCATATATTGCACTGGTGCATTTTTTGTCCTGCAAATAAGCATTGATCAAAAAAGGTTGAATTGGGGGGTGGGGGTTGTAAGCAGTATTGAAGATATAGTGAAACCATTTATTATTTTAATCATCTGCTCCGGGTGGTATTGTCATATGTAGAAAGGCATGGCTTGCATACCTTTCATTTGCATAGGCTCAAGCCAGCACTCAGTTATCTACTCTGCTATGATGCAAACATTGATAAATAGATGTGTTGTGCTTACTTATTATTTAATTTTCGCTAATTGACAATCTAATATGACCAATGTGACTCAGTTGTGCAAAAGTAGTTGTTAGGAGTATGCATTTTAGCAGGGTAGCCTATTGTTAATAAATACCACTAATATATTTGTTGGCTACTTTATATAATTCACACATAATTTAGGAGTATAACTTCTCAATTATTGCCAAACAACATAATGTAGTATGCTACTTTGTTAAAAACACACACTATTTAAATATTTTCACTTTATTGCTCATGTGCGTTATTGATGCAGCATCGCTCTTTGACAACGAGCCCTAACAGCCTGCAGCAGAGCGCTTCAAACGGACCTCTCGTGTCGAGGATCTCATTACTCTACAGTAGTGACTCTGCCTCTCTGGACTACGGGTGTGGAGCTGCACGCAGGAATATTCATTTTCAGGCATCTCTTTTGGGCAATGAAATTTATACAGTGAACGTAAAGACAAAAAAGCCCAACATGACGGTGGATTTTGAAGAATGTATCAAAGATTCACCCAGATTCAGGTAATTAGCTTGTATTGAACTGTATGGTGTGCTAGGAGTTACGCTTGTTGAGCTCATAGATTTACTGTGTAAATTACATCTCCTTCAAAATAACTTAAATGTTTACAAGTGTGCATATTTTGAATGGCATTGTCCTATAACGTTATGATTATTATAATAATATTGTAATATTGTGTTTTGACAGTAGTGTTTCGTGGTCGAGACAGTGGTTGAAATTGTGCATAACTGGATAGTCTTCCACTGAAAGTCAGGAATTTCAGTAGCAGCATGTCAAGTTATTCTGTTGCTACACTTAGGCCTACTGACAGTTCATGTGGATTTGTGGCTTAAGTGAATCCACTGTTTTTTGTTAATCTGTCATTCTGGTCGAAAGTGTGGCAATGGCTGTGGTCACTTTTTTTTTTTTAGCTTGCCATTCATTTGTTGCAGAGTGTGGTCAGTCCAAATGCATTTTTTTGGGAATGAATTGATGAATTACTGTAAAATCAAGCCTAGCATGTAGTTGTGTGTGCATAAACATGTGATTCTCGTGAATTTGTTCACTTGAAACTGTAATATATTGTAGAATTATACACACATACACGCCAACTCACTCACGCACACACTTGTCATGAAATACTGTAGCAATTAACCGTTTTATGACAGCGACTGCAGTGCAACTGTTGGTACTGTAGCCTGTTTATCCTTAGGCCATGCGCACCTTTCATCCACATTCCAATTCATGGTCTGAAAAACCAAATGCCTTAAATCCAGCTAAATCTATGACTTTATTGTATGGGTAATTAATGAACAACACCAGCCTGTAGGTAATGAAATGGTTGCCTAAACAGTGTTATAATGCACTGTGATTGTGTACAAGGTTCCATCATGTTTACAAGATAAATCAAATTTCATCTGTTCTGGTTTTATTGGAGATATTTTTTTGGGCTCCCACTGTTGACTTCAAGGCAGCGCTGCCTGGAAGGCGCTAGGGTTAGTCAAGAGTTATGGTTAGGGTTAGGTGCCTTTAAGTTAGCGCTGGCAACGTTGTCCGGAAATCGATGGTAGGGGCCTAAAAGACTATCAAGCTTTAGCAAGGGTTCTAGTCTACTCACTTTTGGAGGCCACTTACAGAGATAGCCACTTGGGTAACCCAAATAACTAATCTGTGATGGGGAGTCATCCTCTTTGATCTTATGATGCTGATGTTACATGATTCTGGACAGTGGACTGGAAAACACTGTGTTTGGATGTATGTAGTACGCACATTTTCCAGAACTTTTTTGAGGATTCATTTCCTTCCACGTCATGCTGGGGTGGAATGGTTCATGCTGGTGTACAACATGGTCAGAGGTGACAGTGGACAGCAGGATGCTCATCCTAGTGGGGGTGAGAGAAGTGCCACTGGAAAAGGAACCAGAACAATGCATGTTTCGTCATCATATTAGTCTTTCACTCTCTTGGACTCTTCCTCCCATATGTGTGTGTGTGTGTGTGTGTGTGTGTGTGTGTGTGTGTGTGTGTGTGTGTGTGACAAATAGAAGATATCACCAGTATAGTTTACAACCTCACAAAGTAATACATTACCACTTATGGAGCTCTTTGAAGTCACGCAGCTCGACTCAGCACATAAATACACTAATATATGTGTTATTCTTTCATTCTCCGTTGGACTTATTTTATTACTTGGCCGGTGACTGGATGTGAATGCGTAACTTGAAATACTGGACAGAAAAAAAAAAAAAGTGAACTTCCTTCCTATCCTATGCGAGGGCTCTCCTGACAATAAGCCCAGCGAGCGTTCAGTCACTTCAGACAGCCGAGGCAGAACATGGGGTCGCAGGCATGCTTCATGTCCCACGCACAGCCTCCTGCTCTCGCTGTGCTGTGCGCATAGCAGCAGAGGTTAGATAAACAGTGAAAGCATTCCTTTACACCCACATCCTTTCCTCGGCATCGGCTTCCATTACGAGCGAAAAAGGGAGGTGTATCTGAACTATGTCTGTTGTCTGTTTATGAAAGTTATGCATGTCTGTGTGCGTGTGTGTGTGTGTGTGTGTGTGTGTGTGTGTGTGTGTGTGTGTGTGTGTGTGTGTGTGTGTGTGTGTGTGCAATCACTGTTCTCTAACAGATCAAACCTCCACTCCAAATCAAAGACTTCCAGATTTGGCGGCAGCACCTTAATGACTGCCATCTGTGCTGGTGAGTCAGGTTGAAGGCTAAAGCTCTCTGTGAAAGTGCTCTCCCCATGGTTGTGTGTGTGTGGAAGGAGAAAGGAGTCACCAGTCTTGTCTGGCCCATTAACCTCTTCGTCGTCTTTTTCCTTTTGTGAGCATCCCTCTGTCGCTGTCTTCCAGTCCTGTAGAAATGAAAATGAGATCTGCTTTTCACTGCAGCAGTGTGTCTGCCTGTCTGTCTGCTCTGGTCTGGAAAGCAGATTAGCTTAGGTCATGGGAGAGAGGTGTAGACACTGCATGTAGTTGCATCATGAGCTAAGTCTTGATGCCTAATTTGTTTTTTGTGGAATGCTTCTATTATTTTTTTTCTGTCTTTGAAAGTCTTTGAAAATGTGGAATTGTGCACAACGCCTGTGCATAGTGGTCTCACTCCAGGCAGTGTACAATTTCTTCTTTCGTGCAGGTCGGAACAGCAGAGGTGTTGCATAACATCGTTTGGAGGTGGCTGGGAACCAGCCCTGGAACTTGCAGGACTTGGTACTGGAGTGGTTCACTGATTCCATTTCCTTGTCTGATGCATCAAACGTGCTTAACTCCCTGCACGTGTTTTAACATGCAAGTAGTTGGATTAAGGTCTGGCTGCATGTTGGCCTGCTTCTTTCCCTTTCTCTCCTGTCTCCCTAGTCTTTCTGCTTCCTTTGGTTTCTTTACACCCTTCACAACTAGTCAACTGGCACAACTTGATTTATGCATCCATGATCCTCAGCGGTTTCCTTCATAGCTGTTTTTGACTCATTCTCTGGGCTGTGGAAGCCACAGGAGTCTTTTAGATTTATGGAGTTTTCAGATTTAGAGACGATTATACATTAAAAAAAGAATGCTGATGTCTCACATCATCATGTATAAAGATACACTGCCTCATGTTTTGGTTAGTTTGTGGTTTAGACAGTTACTTAGATGTAGTCAGCATATTCCTCATAACGTCTCATTCAGAGAGTGTTAAGGTTCTGCTGAATGCTTGGTGTTTGCATGATGGGCCTAAATACTCTGAGAGTAACAAATTGTGATACAGGATTCCTTGTGAAAATATTGACAGATACTCTACAAATTCCTGTCATCATGAAGATAGATACTCAGTAAGTAAGCAACTATATTTCAACATGGTTTATCTGTAAGATAACCAGATTCTTTCAAAGAAACAGGCCATATACCTGTCTACAAGCATGGCTAAAATCAGATTATGTTATGTTGTGTGGCAAATGATAGCACTTGTGATTTTTCATCTTGGTGAGAGGTGAGGTAGTTCAAACAGCTCAACAGGGTCACAAATGTCTACTACTACCACTGCTGAAGACAGAGACCGTTGGACTGTCTGATACGGTCGCTCAACAACTTTTTTTTCAGAATAGTGGATCTGTGTCACCCATTTGTGAATCTTAAAATGCGTAACAGTGAGCATGTACCCAAAGGAAAGCTAACTGAAATCGACATCACCAGATCTCATGACTCTGCGCTAAAAGATACCAGCACTCAAAGCATGCATAAGCCACCTGAGTAAATATTTCCTCTCTGCTGCAGCATTTGCCCAGCAGTGTGTTGATAAAAAGAACATTTCTGTCATTTCATTTCAGGGATGTAATTTAATTTCAATAGAGATAAGTTAGTAGAAGTTCATTTTTATGTCTTGCTGAAACAGCATCACTGCCTTGTCAAGCATGTATGTCATGGCTAGAGGGAATTTGCACTGAACCTGCACTGAACAGGCAAGTGCAGGCTGAAGGCAAATCATTGCGTGCCAAATTTGGAAATTAATTAAAGTGTGTTGACAAGACAGAGTTTAGAGAAGGTGTCTATACAATGTCTTACAATTGAAAGAAAACACTAAATGAAACAAGACTCTTTTTTGTCATAGCTAATGCACTGTATATTAGTTCTCAGTACATAATATCAGGAGTGGAATGCCATTACTCAGATGTTATGGCACAGGCTTTGTTTACCTATACATGGAATGTTTCTCCGTTATTGACTTGTTTTCATTTCCCTCTTGCATTAAAGACATCCCTTTCTGGGGATGTGGTGTAGGGCACTAATGAGTTCAAGGGGAGCAGCCTCATTTAGCCCAGATGTCCAGTTTGGAATGCCATGTTGAGACTGATTGTCACAGTCTTAGTGGTGAATGCTGTGTCTGTTGAGGGGTGTGAGAAGTAACAATACCGTGGGATTGTTGCACCCCCCTCTCCATGCCTGTTGGGCTGGGCTGCCCCCTAAGTCTGAGTCACATCCCTGAGACTGTGCTCCGCAGCCACGCTCTCAGAATGCCCGTATTGTCTCATTCAGCTTCAAGCTGCCACCCTCATACTGCCTCTTTCATTTCATATCCGCTTGGCTTCGGGCGAACTGGAGGATCGTTCCCGACCCCCCGTCTCCCAACAGCTGGCAGATGCGGCAGTCTTCTCCCCTCTTGCCACCGGGCTCGGTGGAGGGGCTTCTGGCGGCCTGCTGTGGGGAAGTGGACAACAAATGGATGCCCCCTGTGAGCAGCAAGCTCATGAATGAAGGCTTTGCCTCACTGTTGACTCAGAATCAGGTTATTATTATTTGTGGCTAAGTTGGTCAGGCTAGAAAGAGCTGAATGAAAGGGGACCCTCATGAAAAGGATCCATGGCTGGGTATCAGCTGACACGGTTCAGTGCATCATGTCCTTATAGGAAGATACAGTCATGGCGTTATACGAAGATACAGTCATAGCATTATAAGATACAGCCATGCTGTTGTAAGAAGATACAGTCATGGCGTTATAAGAAAATACATTCATGGCGTTATAAGAAGATACTGTCATGGCGTTTTGAGAAGATTGCAATTTGAAAGCCTGGCATGGCATGGCATGGTGGAATAGTCATAATTACCACGTGGATTCCATCATTGTGACGCACTGGTGTCAGAGTTACTTTTAAAAGCATACTCAGTTGGCGTCTGACTGAATAATTATGTTGACATGTTCTCATAGTAATTATAGGGGTCACTGTCCAATTCTAAGCCCATGGTGTATAATGAGAGCAGTCCATTTTAAGGTTTTCAGCCATTGGATGCTCATTCATTTATCTCGCTGAAGGACACTCAGTGAAAATATTGTTTCTCTGTGAGATCCGTGGCTATCTTGAGAGATGTCCTTTCGGTACCTACCAATAAAGGGCCTGGCCGGAGTCCTGTGTGAGATAGTCTGGCCTCAAGCACTTGGCCTGCAGGACAGTGGCTCGGAACAGCACCACTGGAGAGCTCCTTCAGCATTACCACAGAATCACTGTACCATCAGCTTGGGACTTGGTGCTCAATCTGGTCTGTCAGTTCAATGGTCACCTGAAATGATGAGGAGGTTTCCCCTTATCCAGTTGGGACATGGATGTTAGCTCTTATGGTTCGATAGATTTGCAATAATGCATTATCTTCCAGTTCATGCAGAACACAGATTGAGGAGTCTGTTAGTTGTTTTTGCCACTCAGGTTATTTTGAGAAGGTTCCTCATGAAGAGGTGCTGTGGCCGCTGCTATGAGCTGGAAGGGATTTCCGCATCGTGGGCTGGTTGCTTCTGCTCTATTTCATGCTGACCTCTTTCCAGAATCTGTGTCAGTTACCCCCTTTGTAGCTGTACACAAACCTACCAAGCTTCTGACTATATGGTCATCATCTGCCCCCTCCCCCCCATTCCCCTATGATTGGGCTATCAATCTCACCCACTGGGCAGAGAGCAGATGCCGGAGGTCCTCGCTACGCTGCCTGTTAACATGCCTCATTGAAGAGCTGCACTGTCATAACAGAACCTCCTGGGGTGTGGCTCAGAAGGTACACATATGATATGTGTAGTCTAATATGCAATAAATGTGTTTTTGTCTCAAAATGCTACAATAGAGGTTTCATACAAACTGCTGTGTTGTACACATTTTGCTCCGCAGTGGAGTCACCTGTGTTGTTTTGAATTCTTGCCACTCAACTAAGGATGTGATGACAGTGGCGCTCAGGTTTAGTTCATCTGTTGAAAGGTGACATGGATCTTGGTGTGTGTGTGTGTGTGTGTGTGTGTGTGTGTGTGTGTGTGTGTGTGTGTGTGTGTGTGTGTGTGTGTGTGTGTGGCTTGAGAACACCAGGTGATGAAAATGATGGGGATTAAGTCAGCACTTTTGAATGTGCCATCTAATCTGTGATTAGCCCACATTCACTTTGTACCCAATCACTGAATGCCAAGGTGTGTGTGTGTTTGTGTGTATAAGAGAGAGAGTATGAGAGAGTGCATGTGAGCGTGTGTGTGTGTGTGTGTATGTGTGTGTTTGTGTGTATAAGAGAGAGAGAGAACGACAGAGTGCATGTGAGGTGTGTGTGTGTGTGTGTGTGTGTGTGTGTGTGTGTGTGTAACTCAGTAAACGGAAGCTATCCTTTGCCTCATAGGGGATTGAGGGTCTTACTATTGTGTTTTATCAAATGGCAATTGATCATTTATTATTGAACCATCAGTATTTTCAATGGGTTCCTAATATATTGCAATACAGTATACGGTAATGGCTTTTAATTGCAGTTAGCTCACTCTGTTAAGTCAAGTGAAGAAGGGAAAAGGCAGCAGATGTATTACATCTTTGGTATTTTTGGTGGAGTGGTCAAAGGGGTCATTGGGATCTGCACTAGTTATCTTAAGTACTTCAAATTCAGATTGAATTTAGATCATGGCACAAGCCTAATGTAATCCTCTCTATTCCTGTTGTCATTTCTACCCCAGTTCTTTACCAGGACATAAGACACGAGACCTACAACCAAGCTAGTGCACCCACCCACCCACATGTGGTAGTTTATCGTTTTACTCTCCTTTGAGTATTCATGATCAGATATAGTTTAGCATTATGATATCAGATCAGATATAGTTTATCAGGAGGAGAGTATGGCACTATTCCAGAGCCAAGTTTGAAGTGAATGAAAGTCCTTTCTTTGAATTAACATAATGTGCATAAGTCTTCTCGCATAGCATTGAGACAAGACACACTGCCAGCTCCAGGACTTAGAGTTTCCTCAGTAGCAGTTCAGGGCAGCCGTTGGCGGATCACCTCAAGTTAATTATGGGACTGTTGAAAAAAAGCAGAATAGAACTGAAGTCTGACTGGTGATTTGTGCATTTGCGTGTGGGTGTGGGAAGGGGATGGGCATGTTTCATGAAAAGTCAGGTTCAAAAGCAAACACCATGGATGCTTTTTTTGAAAAAAAAACAAAAAACTGCCTTTTCATTGATGAAGGTCATATGTCCCATTAAGATATCTGCAGCTCATCTGCTCTTTCAGTCTGATTTAAGTAATAACATTACTTAAGTAATAACATTGTTGTCACAGTATCACAGCTACTTAGTCTCCCAAGCCAATAATGTGTCTAAGATATGGAGTGAGATAGATGTCTGCTACCAGCATTAGGTTGGGCTTTTCTGGAGAATGCAGGCTTCCAGAGTGAAGTCATCCTTACACTGAGTAAGAGGGGGACTCTTACTGTTTACTGAAAGTTACTCACACAGACAGAGGTGATGTCATCGCTGTTTTTTATGCATGAGGGCCACAACGTGAAGCTTGGCCGTCTTGCTTGTTCCTGTGGTTGAATAGCAAGACATTTCACACAGGGTAGCACAAAAGACATAGGCCCCTGCGTCTCAGCCAAAGTCATCTAGTTCTATAGGACATCCTGCAGCATGACAAAGAGGTCTGGGAACAGGGCCAGCCCAAACACAAGCATCAGCAGACGACTAGCGTCAGTGTGCGTGTGTGTATGCCTGAACATTTTATGAAGCACTACGGAATCTAATTTTAGAACAGTGCAGCACTATTGTTTGTTCTATGAATTTTCTCGCCTTTTTTTGTGCAGAATAAGACAATTACAGAAAGAACAAGAGATTGTTTTCACTTAGTGCTTTGTAAGGTTCCAGTTTTTTATATTGCTGATACACAAGTTTCTTTTGCGCACAGTACAAATTATTCTCATATGTAGAGAACAAACATTGACATTTTCTGGCTTGTTACTAGATGGCAGGACTGGCCCCAAATTATTTTACCATCTCTCTTCATCTTTCTGATAAACTGCATCTGAACCAAACTACCTTTTCTGCTTTGACATGCTATATTGAATGTATGTAATCTGGATGCAGCATCAGGTTTGAACTTGATAAAGCAATTTATTTGGCACTGACGATTGGAGAAAACCCACTGTCCTTAATCATGTGAATCTTGTTCCACAAACCATTCACTAAAAAAAGGTTGATAGGGCAGGTTGCTGTAGTAGCCTTATTTCAACCTTGTAAGATTATCAGTAAACAGACAGAAGTACAGCTCAATGATGAGATGTGGTAACTGAAGACACACATTTTCCATGCTGTCTAGTGGTTTGATGGAATGATGTTTAGGCTAATTGATATAGACTGGACACCATAGACTGGTATTTAGTATTGGTATTTGGATACCATAGACTGGTATTTAGTATTACTACAGTAGGTGGACATAAATTCAATGATAAAGTAAGCCTTGTGGCCTATGCATCAAGTGTCTAAAACACACACACACACACACACACTTTTCCTTTTTGCCTTGAAACATTTCAGTAAACAAAGGCTGTGAGCTCATGCCATATCCTCCAGATGATGGCAGTTCAGGAAGAGCTGAAGGAGAACCGGTGTTTTCTGGTAACAGCAAACAGCAGCAGTCCTTTGCCTCTTCCTGTGGAGAGACTGACCTCCCTGACACAGTTTACGCATTAGAGCAGTCTTTCCCATCATAATCTCAAAAACACACGCCGGCACGATTAGTGTTTTCGAAGCACAACTGACATGTCAGCCAGAATGACACTCGAATGGGATTATGCGGGCCTGAGCGCCATGGATGCTCTTGCTTGGCTGACCTATAACAGAGCCACTAAGACGGCCCTGTCGGCCACATGATGCCAGGGGAACAGGCAGCTCATTTATGCCAGCCTGAATCCCACATCAGTCAGAGAGCACACAAACAGACAGCCTTGTGCTCCACTAGAATTAACCACACATGAGGACTTTGTGAAACAAAAACAGCTTGAAAGAATGTCCATTAACTGCAGTCAGATCACTGTTTCTATCTCTCCAAATAGTTTCCTTTTCATCAAATACATATTTAAAAAGGCTTTATTGGCATGCTAAACAAGACATCCATATTTCCAAAGCAGTCAAAAAATGTATGAGGGGCATGGGGAATAAGAAATCTAAGTATATATTATATGATGAACACGTTTACCGTTAGATAATGCTAGAGTCGCTCAGGTTATGACACAAATATATTTTGCTGCCAAAGCAGCTGATGGTCCCTCTACTGAGAGGATGGTGATTTTTGCCAAGCCCTTCAGACAGGTTTGTCTCTTTATGTTTTGTTTATAGTCCTGTCGTACAGAACGGATGAGTGAATGGATGGCGATTCCAAAATGCTTTGGAAAAGTTTTGCTCGCACACTGCCTGTTTGTCTTTCTATTTCTCTGACTATTAATGATCATGGTCATTCTAGCACCATATAAAAAATGTTTTGGTTCAACAACCACATTTCTATCATCAACCTCTGTTCTACAGATTTGCCAATTAACTATTCTCTTCTCCATGTTCATCCATTCGGGGTAGGCTTGGGGAAAGCACACTATCCCATTTCTGTCAGCAGATCAGGGGTGCTGGGCTGCATCTGTCTCTTGGCCACATCCGTGTTTTCTAGGCCATCAGAAGAGACAGTGCCAGAGTGACTGCTAGCCTCTGGTGCAGTGGAGGAGGAGCACAAGGCTTACTCAGCCCTTTCTCTCTCTCTCTCTCTCTCTCTCTCTCTCTCTCTCTCTCCATCTCTCTCCATCTCCATCTCTCTCTCCATCTCCATCTCTCTCTCCATCTCTCTCTCCATCTCTCTCTCTCTCTCTCTGCCGCTCCTCTTCTCCCCCCTCCAGCTCTTTGCCTCCCAGGGGGTCCGTAGGATGCAGCATCCGTGGGCTCCCCGAATGACTCATTTGTCAGCGGGTGTTACTGTACATTACTGGAGATGGCCTGCTGCGCGCGGGCTCTTTATTGGTCCCGCTGAGAGCGGGCTGCTGAGCTGCGCTAACGGGGGGCGCGTTAGCCACCATCTCTGAGCTCTTGCCGCTCCGTCACTTTATTGGTCCCGCTGAGAGCGTGCTCCTGAGCTGCGCTAACGGGGGGCGCGTTAGCCACCATCTCTGAGTTCTTGCTGCTCCGTCACTGGAAAGAAAAAAGAGCTCCAGCGAGGACGGTGTCAGATGGCCAGCACATGAGCGCCAAGATGGGCGTTGGACGCATCATTTGAACAGAAAGCCTCGGGTGTGTGCGTGTGTGTGGCGTGTGTGTGTGTGTGTGTGTGTGTGAGTCAGGTCTGGCCTTGGGAAAGTTTGAGATTTGCAGATGGACCAGAAACGGGGGGATGCATTGGTTGGGCCAGAGTAGAGGAGAGCTTGTGAGGAACAGATTCAGCTGGCTGTCTGGATTCAACGGAAAGGAATGAAACGACTCCCTTGCCGATGCTGACCATAGCACTTGGAATACCGCTTCTCCATTAGGGAGGAAAGAGTGAGAGAAACAGAGAGAGGAACGAAGAGAAAGAAACGGAGAGAAAGGGAGTTGGGAATTTTCCAGGTGTGTAAACATGGCCCACCCACCAGTGTCTGGATGTCCCCCTCTCCACATTTATCACCCCGCAGATTCATGGACTGAGCGAAAGGAGGGGGGATTCCCTACTGAACTGGACAGCAAACACCACACCCACCAAATTACAGCACCACAGGCAGATAGAACTAATGCTATTCAACTTCAAAGCTTGCATGAAGTCCCAGAGAACGTCTGTCTAACAGTGGGACATGGAATTGGAGGCAGCCCGAGCCAAGTTAGCTGTTTAGTGTGTAGCCAGTGCAAAGTCCACAAGTCACATCCAACCAAACAGATCACTCTCTGATCAGTTGGAATGTGCCTGCCTCTGCCAACCTCACATGGAAGTCCTCATGTTGATTTGTCCCTCTGGATATCATTCTCCTCGTTTTATTTCTCAACAAAAACAAGCAAGGATCAGCTGTTTTCCGGGATTAGTCTCTCTGCTCCATCTCCACCCTAGCCTTTGGTTCACGTCTCCAATATGTTGCAATAAATGACATGTTTTGGTCGCGCCGCTCCGTCCTGCTGAATCACACCTCGGGCTCTGGCCAGGCATCTGGCTTGTATTTGCCGTTTCCCCACCACCTTCTCCCTGGGCTGTTCTCCTGTGGCCTCCTGGGACAGACTGGACCGGGCCAACAAGCAGGAAGTGCATCAGGGTCCAACCGTTGGCCCACTGAAATATGATTAAGAGGCTAGGGTTGCCAAACAGGCAAGAAAGGAAGGTGTGGGTTGGAACAGCTGACCCCCACAAAGACAGAGCCACCGCCATCTGCCTCAGTGTTGTAGAATTATGTTTGTAGGTTCTCCTTGAGTAGGTTGTCCTTATTCTCAACATCGGTAATTCTTGCCTGTGTGAGGACATCTTCATGGAGAATCTGATGGTTGACCTCTGATCACACAGCCCAAATCTCAAGCATGTAAATTCATGAATAAACTTCCTACCTTTAAACCAACATTTGAACTTAATTTGCTCTCCTTAAAATCCTAGATAAAAAGGAAGTCGCTACCACCTCTCAAAAAAGTAGGTCGTCGTCTCCTTCTTGGACTCACATATGGCATGGTGCCAACTCCCACCTTCACTGAAGATGCTTTTGTGAATTATGGATGTTTTTTTCTGTTTCCCTCATGCTGCTTCTGTTGTCACTTCAGGAGAGTCTGTGGTTTGTGTTTAGAGTCAATGAGGCGTGACTATTTCCTTCCCTCACTGCTGTCTGTTTGCACACCGCTGCGTTCCCTTATCCCTGGAGACAGAATAGAGAGAGAAATCATGGCAGGCATTGTTCAGTAGATTTGGGAGAGGAGAGTGGGAAAGGTTTTGTTGCATTGTGTTGCATCAATAAAACGAAATTAACTTCTAGTTTTTTTTCCCAAGATAATGGGGGAAATAATAGACCCTCATTCCAGGCCAGCTGGGAAAAACAATGCAAGTTTAATATAACAAATGATCTGGCGAGTTTCTAGTTTAGCCTGTGAGAAGCTCTGTCTGTATACTCTGTGTTCTTTCTCCTCTTAAAAGTGTGTGTTCTGCCAGTGTGTTTTATTCTGGTCAGATACTTTCAAACACATCGGGCCCTGGGTCTGTTGGGCCTGTTGGATCTGGAGCTGGTACTGAGCTGGACCTCATGAGGCCCCTGGCTGAGAGGCCGGAGTTGATCCACTGGACTGTGACCCAGGTTTGGGAAATCTGTCAGCCTGTTGACAGAGAGACATGTGAATGACTGGTTGCCTGTGACGTCAGTAGCCCATCAGTGAAGGCAATGCTGAGGAAACACCTGGTGGAAAGAGGAAAGAGACGAGCATGACTTGTCCCCTTCCACTCGGAGTGCTCCTGTCTCTTCCTAGACTGTTTAGTTTTGCTATCTATGATTTATACTGCAGTTGTTTAGACAGTATCCGGTATCCTGTTAGTTGTCTATGACATTTGAAGATTTAATAAAGTTAGTCATGCATTTACTGGGGTTCTTGGAATTCTGAAGGGCTTGGCCTTCAGCATCGTCTGGATATATAAGATTAATGAGGCATTGCTTATTAACCCATATGAACTCCGCTGCATCTCAAAGAGCATAGACAGGAAGGAAGTGAAGGCTGTACATTATATGTCTGGTATGTCTTTGTCATGCATTCTGCACAGCAAGTGCTGCCCACAAAAATGTGCTCTCTCTCTCCAAGCCTAGCCAGACCGACAGTGAACTGGACACCAATGAATTCTTTTATTTGGGTTTGCTGTTTTCTCTCATAGTTTCCATCATAAGTGAAATGTCACATTGGTGGGCTTGGGCACTGCAGCCAGAGGTTTGGCCTCCCCTCTGCTCTCCTCTCCCCCTGCTAATGCCCCCTCCCTCCCAGCCCTGCACTGCTGAATGAAGCTTGAGCCAGCTACGTCTCTGAGTCTCTTTGTCTTCGGCCCAACAATGCATCATTGTGTGGGCCCATTCTTATGGCCAATCTTTTTTTTTCTCTGCCCTGATCTCTACACTGCCAGATTGAGTGTGTGTGTGTGTGTTAGTGTTAATTTCGTCAGACGAGACTAGAGAAAAAATGTTCGTCAACAACCTTTTTTTCCATGACTAAGACGAGACGATGACAAGACTGCACTAATGTCCTGAAACACTGACTAAGACTATCTTAAGATGCATTATTGTTGACGAAAAAAGACGAGACTAAAATGTTTTGCATGAAATAAAAACTAAGATAAAATCTCTCTTCATTTTCGTCTAAAAAATGAGAAGCCAGAATAGATGTTACGTTTTCACGTTTTTTATTCCGAATGAGTTCATGGTTCATGCGCAGCAGCTTTCCTGTAGGCTAGTCTACGTGCTGTTGCTGCAACTAGACATTCTCTGCTGCAACCCTGTACGAAACTACATGGAACAAGAACACCAGAGATTTCTGCCAGAGTTAGCAAGCTAACAACCTAGGCTTTATGCCACAATGCTACATACCCAGAAGTTGAAGCTTCTCTCATACATATACAAATTGACATCCCCCAGAATGTCCATACGAAAATTGAATTTACATACAAGTTGGTTCAATATTGCAAACAACTCATCTATATTATATTTTACCACGTCTGCTCGTGGACCACTTGGGATAGCTTGCGGACCACCAGTGCTCCCCGGACCACACTTTGTGAAACACTGGTCTACGAAGATCATGACAGTGGTCCAGTCAAATCTTTTACTGTCTATGGTCAAATCCCAGCCGAGCTATAACTGTAGCTCGACTTACCTGTGCATGTAAACATACTGACTGAATGAAATAATTTGTTATAAAAAAAGACTAAGATAGCTTTAGTTTTCTTTTGACTAAAACAAGACTAAAATGACGAGACTTTTAGTTGACTAAAACTTGACTAACAAAAATGATATTTGAATGACTAAATATGACAAAGACTAAAAAGGACATTTCGTCACAAGACTAAGACTAAGACTAAATTAAAAATAGGTGACAAAATTAACACTAGTGTGTGTGTGTGTGTGTGTGTGTGTGTGTGTGCGTGCGTGCACGTGCGTGTGTGTGTTTGTATTTTGTGAGTTCCCACCTCCCGTGCTGCATATCCATTGACATTTTTGCACGTCTGAGTCACAGCAGACCACCCTGCGCTAATATAAACCTGACGGACCAGCCAAGACATCTCATATCCTGACCTCCCCCTGCCCCCTCCCTCCACTCATCTCTGTGTCTGAAGGCCCACTGAGCGGCAGACTCTAATCGCAGCCTCATGTTAATATCACAGCCTCTCCTGGACTTTCTACATGATCCGTGTAAATCTGCTATTCATGGAGATTTTCAAGATAAAAAATCAGTTCTCGGTTGACAGGTGTCTTGACAGTTTCATCTAAGCAAAAATATGGGGTGAAGTATTTTATGTGAGGCTATACTGTACTTCCTAAACAGTCATTTTAGCTACATTTATAAAATAGCAAACCCACTAAAGCTGATAAGGATTTGAATTGGTTCCAGAAGTTACAAGCTTTCCACAATAGTCTGTGAATTCACATTCCAGCTGTAATGGCCATTATATCTTTTCTTGTTAACAAGAAGAATGTGTGACCGCCATAGTCCGAGAGGAAGCAGAAACAGAGGGTCAGTGAGCAGGGCGCCTCTCATCAAAGGGCCGTCATAAAAGAGTGCCCTTAAAGGGTTAAGCGCATGTCAGTCTCCCCTCATGGCAGGCCTTTGTTGCCCTGCTGTGTGTGCTGTCTGAAGTGCCATTTTCCCCACAGGGGCCATGGCCTAATTGCGAGGCCCTAACCAGAGACTGGGGGGTGCGAATGGATTCAGTGCACACGCCCAGCTGGTCATCCCATAATTGCCGCTCATATCAATCCCCCTCCTCCTGCCTCTACACCTCCACCCGCAGTGACCATGTCGAGCTGCTCAATTCACGCATTATCAATAAGCCTCTTTATACAGTAACTCGCTAATGCTAGTAATGCCGGTAAAGCATCCTCGTTTATCTTACTTACATTGAGTTGACTGTGTAGCTTAATCCACAGATGTGGTGAAGCACTGTTTCGTTATGGTTTGCTAAGGAGTAACCCATTGCTTAAAATAGTGGAGAGCTGGGATGAGAACATTGTGTCAAATCTTCGCATTGTATCGCGGAGTGATTTATTATTAGCTGTGCAAAGTCTGAGTTGAAATGTCCAGGGATATTCCAACTCATGGAACGTCTCTCGGCCAATCAGAAACAAATAAATAGTTCAATAGAACCCAATTGTTGTATAATAATGTTTTTATTATTACAGACAGCTGTAATTAACATCCATAATTAGAACATCTTGGGGTCACTCCTCGGTCTTAGGTTGTAGAGTAAAGGAAAGTTATTGAAGCTCACACGCCAAACCCAGGGATAATGCCATCTGCCACGTCTTTGGAGCTAATCTTCTGTCAGACAACACACACGTCTGTATTTACTGGACCTGGCTTGGGCTAATGAGTCCAACACGCTACGCTAATTGAGCATCTGTTGGGTAGCAGTGAGCATCCTAAACACTAGGCTAGGCTAAGGAGATTTTTGAGATTGTTTTTTTTTTTCAAGGTTGTCCATAAAGTCATGTCTGCAATCAGTGCGCTGTGTTGTAACATCGATCCCCTGAATTTTCTGTTGTGCATTAGAGGTGGCAGGTCCTGTGGAGTAGACCTCGACCAGATGGGATGGCTTCAGAGTCATTAATTATTTACAGGGAACACTATTGGTGGTGTTATTTACAGAGGTACTGTAAGGTCTTGTGTAATCTAGGTACATGCTGGCTTTGCAAACTGGATTTGTTTGTGTAGAACTGTGCTCTTTGAAACCTCAGCAGACACACAAAGCCAAGGGCACAGGAAGTCCAGCAACAACTGATATAACATTTAGCGTAGCATTCAACCGATACGCAGAGCATCAGGTGCATGAAACTTACACTGGATTTGTCAATCATTGGCCATCTCTTTGACCACATATCTGCGCCTGTTATCTAATCCTACAAATCCCAACTCAGCAAAGTTCCTAGTGTCAGTTGAGACATGATTGATGGTCGGCATAGCCAGGTGGTCAGTCCGTGATCCTGTGTTAAGACGGCATTACACCTCTCTGGTCACAATATAACATATTACTGTGACTTAAGGAACTTTTGGTGAGATGTAGTCTAAGGTTTTCATCATATCAATGTCAGGATGTCCCTTCAGGAGGGACCCTTCCTTATCGCCCCACGGGGAGCTTAACACGGATGTCCTCCCGCCACATGCACCCAAATCCCAGTGGATGCGGGGATAAGCCTCTGGGGGCTGCCTCCCGCCACCAATCGCCGAGTTTAGCCCCCGCAGTAGAACTTGCAGGCTCTGCTTACAATCTAACCCTGCCTCCCAAGCGCTGGCCATCAGCCTATGTTGACACTGGGAGATATTCACATAGTTGCAAAAATAACAAACTGAAAAAAGGAAAATAGCGAGTAACAATGAGTCTCTTTGTGAAGAATAAAGATTGTTGGAGAACTTCAGGTACTTGAGGGCCAAAAACTTGGAGAGAGGCATTTTATGTAATTTCCCAAAATATCTGAGACTATGTGCCAACTGCTAGGAGAGAGGGGAGAGTTCTAGAGACACATTGGTTTGAAAAATGCCTGTCTAACATGTTTGAGAGAAAATAAAGCTCAGAAGGAGTATAAAACAACTCAAATGCTATGAAGCAGATACTGACAATGTTATGGTCAGTAGGTACTGTCAGTACTGTCAGTAATATCCCGTATTTCATTCCGGTTTATTGTGTGAATAATCTATGAGCACACGGTCATGAAGTTGATTTCTGTACGACATGTTCTGCAGTGCCATTACACTGTGATATGCATTTTGACTAGACTTGCAACCCGCCTAGTCTTCCTTCCCCAGGCTCTGCGTGTTTGGATGTATGTGAGGGACATATAAGGTGACCATGGCATCCCACTGACCGCGTCTCTTTTAGTCGCCTCATGCCACGTGCGTGACCTCTGTGAGCTCTGAGAGTGGGTTAGGCCAGCTGCTTGCTCCGCAGGGGTCAGGTCATCCTCCCGGGGTTAAAGCCTGAGTGACCCAGGCAGACTGCGAGTGTGTGTGTGTGTGCGGCGCTGAAAGCACTTTATGATGTGGTTTTAATGGGTGCATAGCCTGTGTTATAGACCCATACATCATTCATGATCGTGGAATGTGAGTTGAGTGAGTGCTGGTGGTCACAATCAGGAAATCAGAGTCCCTTTGTCTTTCTGCTGTTTGACTGAAAGCAGCAATAACTTATTTATTTTTCACTCCCTTAGTTCTGTAAGATACTCTAATGTGAATGCTCTCACTCCCTTAGTTCTTTGAGATACTCTAATGTGAATGCTCTCACTCCCTTAGTTCTTTGAGATACTCTAATGTGAATGTTCTCACTCCCTTAGTTCTCTAAGATACTCTAATGTGAATGTTCTCACTCACAAGGCTACATCCACACTATTCTGTTTTCATTTTAAAATACTTCGTTTGAAATATGCTCTCTGTCCACACACAATTTGTTTGCAATTCCTGAATCTGGAACACCTGGACCCCTGTAGACAGTAGGAAGAACACCGTAAGTGCGGATCACATTCACACAATTGTCAGCAGTGTAAAATGCAGAATTGAATTGCACTACAGATGCTACCAAAGACTGGAAGGCCAGTAAAGCTTGTGTTTCATTCTCCATGTTGCGTTCGCCACTGACAGGCTAGTAATGGAAGTTGAAGGTCCAATCAAGAAGGGAACGTGGGTGTCTACATCATCGTTTTTAGATGTTTCTGGTTTCACTGTCTACAATAAAACCCAAACGCAGAGTTTTCAAATGAATACGGGGTCGATACTCTGCTGTGAATGTTCTCGTCTACACTAATGCGAGTAGAACTGCACTGCATGTCTAGAAGTCGAGATAGATGGCAGTGAGATGGCAGTTTACTATCATTTACTCAAATGATAGTAAAGATCAAGATTTCACCAAATGTTATGTAACTTACTTAACATGTTCAAAACTGCGTTCAAAAACACATTTAATGAAAGAGTTGGAAAGTTATCATGCAGTCTTGCCTCTAACTTAACTCACTCGATGGTGTTTTATGCCCCCAACGTCGTCTTCCAGGCAGCGCTGCCACCGCTCACTTAAAGGCACCTAATCCTAAACCTAACCCCAACCCTAATCCTAACCTTAAAGGAGAATTCCGGTGTGATATTGACCTAAAGTGTGTTGAAACATGATACCGAGTGTGAACGTATGTCTCATAGCCCATCTCGGCTTGTCCCCTGCACTCCAAAATCTGGCGCTAGTTAGCCGATGCTAACTGCTTTTTCAATGGTGGTGCTTCGGCATCGGGCTAGCCATGCAAATAAATCACTGTTTTACACCATTTACGAGGCTCAATGTATCTCCACACTTCATTGGTAGACTTCCGATAATTAATTTAATTACAATTAAAATAATTCAGTGGAAATGCATGATTCCAGTTTCTTTCAGTAGCAGCAACTGGAATCCATGCATTTCCATGGAATTATTTTTGGAATCTGATCCCTTATCATACCTGTTCATTCTTACTCGCCGCCGAATTTATCGCGGACTAAATTCAAGATGGCTGCAAACGCTAAACTTCATGAAGATACTGTCTGTATAAATCGTCTTGTAAGTAAACTACCAGTGCTTTTTCAAAGTTCTCAATATCTCGTTTTAAATATCAGGGCCCTCGGAAGTCTACCAATGAAGTGTGGAGATACATTGAGCCTCGTAAATGGTGTAAAACAGTGATTTATTTGCATGGCTAGCCCGATGCCGAAGCACCACCATTGAAAAAGCTGTTGGTAGCATCGGCTAACTAGCGCCGGATTTTGGAGTGCAGGGGACAAGCCGATATGGGCTATGAGACATACGTTCACACTCGGTATCATGTTTCAACACACTTTAGGTCAATATCACACCGGAATTCTCCTTTAACCCAAGCCTAACCTTAGTGCCTTCCAGGCCGCGCTGCGGGCATACGTTGGGGGCATTAAACACCAAGAAATACTTAACTCAAACTAACACATAGAGCAGCTTTAAGTTGGAGGAATACGGATCTGCTGGGCTTGTTTCAGACAGACATCATGCTGACCCTGGCATTCCTGCCTCTCTGGCATTCAGGCGGGAGGTAGAGCATTCCTCCAGAATCAGCTGTGGTGGCCTCCTCAACAGGCCTCATGGGAGAACTGCCACTTTGGAGGAGCCCGCTCCA
>NC_063192.1:30227500-30235000 GCF_017589495.1 Alosa alosa | reverse complement strand
CCTCTCTCTCCCTCCCTCCCTCTCCCTCCATCCCTCCCTCACCCTCTCCCTCCCTCCCTCCTCGGCAGCCTCTTTTTCTTTCTCCTGTCCGGGTCTGTTATTCATCCGCTCTCTGCTTGGCTGGCCGGGCCGGCTGGCTGGCTGGCTGGCTGGCTGCGTGTCCCCTTAGCCCCCTAAACTCCTCCGCCATCCCAAACCACCTCGCCTGCCACTCGCATTCTTCTCCGCAGGCCCTGACCTCACCCTATGTCCCCCCTCAACCACCACTCCCCGGTCCACTCTCAAATCTATTTCTCATCCACATATACAGCTATTATCGTGACCCCATGAAGCCCATCTGCACGCCTGTGGTCAGCCAACTTTCTGACTCTCGGCTCTCTCACTCACACCCCCCTGCTTCCCTGAAATCACTCTAAAGATGGGTGCTGATGCTGGTAAGCAAACACACAGGCTAAGCTAATGTACCTTTAACTGGCGTTTTCTTTGTGTAAACTAGATATTTTTATATTGTATGTGTTAACAGTGCAACATCAAACTCTTGCTTTGTATCTATTAATGTCCTTCAGACATCAGATTTTGGCCACATGTACATCTGCACCCATTTACTTCCTAATTTATGATTGTACAAACTTCCTATCGGGGAGTGCAGGCCACAGATGGAGAACAGCCTCACTGTCCAGTCTGATAAATGATGTTGCTCCAGAATCCCTGAGACGTGTGTAGTGGAGGCGTGCTGGCGGACACAAACATCCCTGCGTGACACCCAGCAGTGGCACCCCCAGTGACCAGAGCTCCCGCACCGAGCGTCCACCATCACTCACCAACGACACATCCATTCACACGCCAGAACTCTCCCGGAGAGCCAGGGATTCCATTTCCACGTACTATAAATACATCTGGTGGTGCTGTGGGGTTGCTTACTTTGGGTGGAGAGGGTAGGGGTGGGGGAGCGGGGGGGGGGGGGCAGGGGGCAGTGAAAAGAAAGAAAACAACTGACAGATAAAGACAAAGAAATAAATCAAGAAATATCAAAGAAAGAAAAAGTCAGAAGAAAGGGGCGAGGGTTGAAAGGAGCTGAAAAGAAAGGGAGACCACAAAAATAGGACTAACAAGCACATCAGAAGAATGTTTTAAGAGGCCTATATTTTTGTCGACCCAACCACCCCCTCAACACAATAATATATTAATGAAAGGACCTGGCGCCAGTGCCATTTAATAAGTCACATCAGCCATGCAGCTCAGACTGGGCCCTGCTCCTGCTCCTGCTCCTGCTGCTGCTGCTGCTGCTGCTGCCGCTGCTCTTAGGCGGCCATGTGGGGCCTGCCTGGCTCCACTGGCAGCCTGGGCGGTTTGGGGCTACACACAGAGTGAGCTCATCACTGACTGACTACACACACTATACACACACACACATACACACAACACAAGCATGTATATACATGGAAGAGCACATAAACCCACACACATATATACACAGAATCATGAGGCACTAGCTCACATACACACACATCTAAATCTTTATACATCCATAGTGCTTCTGCACTCTAACAAATGTACAGCAAATGTGAAAGAAGTGGCTCTTTACACACGTATTCACGCTCATACAGTATACACACAGAATCCCACTAGAGCCCGAACGTCTCTGGCACCTCCCTCAGACCCAGGGGGCACCCAGCCGACAGGCAGCAGCAAGGCCAGCTTTGGGTGGGATTACCGGCAGAGCTACAAGCTGGGACTTTCCCATTTGCTCCACTACACTTTCTGCCCGCCTCTGGTTTTTCCTCTAATGTGATAGAGAACAAACATTTTCAACACTTCATTACTAATGCATGCCGAGACTTATTAGCTAAACTGAGGTAAATGTGCTTGGCATGTGGTTGCTGGGCAAGTCTACCTACCTAGTATCATCAGTGTGTGATTGATGTAGCCTGGGGATTTGAGTGCTACAGAATGACGCACTCCCGAGTTCCTCAACACTCCTGCGGTCTTCGCCACAGAGCCAGGGGGAGAAACGTGTTTGGAGTGAAGGATCTTTTTATAAAGTCTTTGAGTGGAAAAAAGAGGAACTGCTTCCCACAGGCCTTGTAGCCTCTCAAAAGCGTGGCTATCAAATTCTCCAAAACAATTGCTACTTAAATGTTGTTGAAACCTGACACAGTGATGGCGCCTGTGAGACAATACCGAGAATTCATGCATATCGCAACCATACCTGACATTACACAACCCATAGAATTTTGACTTGGTGGTTTTACTTTTCACTTTGAACATTCCGCAAATGCAACCACCAGACGTTTAACCTGCGTTGTCTTGAGAATCGACTCTGACTTCTATGATCTTCCTGTTCCATTTGGTGGTACGTTTCTTAATCCTGCTGTCATACTTATCATAGTCATAGCTCTGCTTGGTTTTACCCACAGGTTCCAACCAGCCTGTAAAATGAAAAAGAAAAATGAAAGAAAAAGAAATATGAAAATAATGACTCATAAGTCTTTTTTCACAATTCCTTTGCTTCTTCTTCTTCATTTTACCCCAGTAAATTAGCCTACAATGCCGATTTATTGTATCGATATAATAATATCGAACGATATCGATATAATTTCTGTTTTTTTTTTTTTGCCAGGGATTCTCGATTATCTTCAATTATAATTGCTAAATTTAATTAAGTTTTGTAGTGAATGAATGGCTTGCAATGAAAAAATGCTATCTAGGCTAACTGAGAAGACCCACCAACAAATGAAGTCCCCTATTTATGTCCACGCACACTTCTGAATGATCTGGGCAACAAACGTTGGCCATGGCTATGTCAGTGCAATGCAAAGTCACTCTTAAAGAAGGAAAGATATACACTGTACGCTACACATGCTACACATGACATATCTCCGCCATATATCCGATAGTTGTGTCTTCTATACATTAGTGTAGCCTGAGCAGGATCTGGCCACACATGTGCTTTGAATATGGGGGACACTAACTGTCCTCCATGGAGAGCTAGTAGACCTAGCCTAGCACTTTTCACCTATGGAAATTAGGCTGAGGCTGCTATAAGGTATCTTGGCCAGCACTGGTGCACATCTCAACCACATTGTTATTTGCACATTTGCAACTACTGTTTTCAACGTTCAATGGAAGATATGTTATGAATGCTTCATTAAGGCGCTCATGGCCAAATATCAGATTAAAACATATACTTAATGCAATCCAGTTTTGTATAGACAAACTCTAAAATGTCATGTATTCATGTATTTCTATGAAACTATTCAAATCATGTATTTCTATGAAACTATGAAAAACACATGTCTTTTAGGCATTTTTTCCACCAAAATGTATCGTAATAACAATGGCTTGGTCCAGATGTTTTGCCAGAAAAGAGATTGGAATAAGACAATGATGAAATCATAACAGAATAACAAGCCAGATCCCTTCATAAAACTTGTGAGTGTGTGCATATGTGCATATGGGAGTCGTGCTCCGCGACGTTTGGCTAAAGTTGCAGCCTTGGGGCAAATCTTAGTTCAAGTGGTCACAGTGAGGGTCAACACAGCCCATTGCCAGTAGGGGACCAGGCACAAAGGCCAGTCTCATTAACACACACTCTCCTTTCTCACTCCCTCAAGCTCCATACTACCTCTTTTCTTCCTTTTCTTTTTTCATTTCTTGACCTCAGACCTTTTTGCATTGGCTCCCTCTCATGTGATGCCTTGTTGCCAGTGTTGACGTCTTTTCTCTCTTTCTCTAAGACTTCTCTTCTCTTAACAACACATGCAGGGACTTTTGTCTGCCATCCAGCTAAATGTACTGTAATTGTGGATTTATGGTTTTGTGATCTGTTAGTGCCTTTCACAATAGCACTGAAATATGGTGCTGCTTGATGAAATGATGACATAAAGTAAACAACTCGGCTCATTGTCATTAGAGACGTACTTCTGAGGAATGTGTCATAAGAGCCCTGTATTTATGGAGGACAATTACCAAATTGCGCATCTGAATTCCTCTGCCAACACAGGGTGAGACATTCCCCCATTAACTCTTATGACTGATGGGAACACCTCCACATCAATGTATTGCCTAAACTATTCAGACCAGTTTGACACCAAAGCCCCACAACTGCAAACAGATACATTAATCATGCAGAACCCATCTCTCACCCTAACTATCAGCCAACTTTAACGACTGCCTTCCACGTTTCATTTGTCACTGGCCTGGCACGTTGTTTGTCGCTTGTGTACGGCCCTGTCCTCAGGGCAACCACTTTGCTCTAATAGAGTAGGAGGTTAAGGGCCTAACTGGCCGTGCTTTGTAAGACGGACTCTATATTTGGTTCCAAGGTAGGTGTGTGTTCTCTACTTGCACAGACACAACAAAGGAGGAGGAGGCGGCGGAGGAGGAGTGAAAGTGGAGAGCATGAGGGTGTGTTGGCCTGGCTGTCGCTGTGGAGCGTGAAGGGCCGTGAGGAGGGGACCCTGACTTGACACCTTCTTTCCATGATGCTCAAGGAAGGAACATGAGAGAGCCACCAGCCCTGACGGGAAAGCCTGGTTGGTGGAAGGCATGAGATCAGCAGGTGAATTGGAAAGAGGAAGAAGGAGAGAGAGATGTAGAGAAAGAGAGATAGAAAACAAGAGAGAGAGGGAGGGAGAGAGAGATGAATGAAGAGTCTGAGCAGGACTGGGAGTTTCACCCTCACAGTAGTTAAGCTCCAGTGAAGGACTGCCTCAAAGACAGAGGTCCATGGTCACTCAGGCATTTGGCTCATCCAGCAGAGTGATTAGTGTCAAAATAGGACCCATAAAAATAAATGATATTGAGAAGGGCCCATTTGTTTGGAGAGAGTTTGTTTTAAGGGAGAAGGCTGCACACAGCAGCATAACACTGTGAGAGGCCCGTGAGGCATAGGCTTAGCATTCACACTTACTGTTAGAGTAAACACTGGCGCGCTGCGCTGGAGACTCATTCATACTTGGGCATTTGTGACCACATGCATGCAGACCTACTGTATGTATAGTCAAAGACTCCTTCTCTTGTCTCTCTCTTTCTATCCATCACTCCCTCTCTCTCTCTCTCTCTCTCTCTCTCTCTCTCTCTCTCACGCTACTGTGCCAGAACAAAAGTCTGTGTACACACTTCGTCAGGGCCACATATCCCAGCACACCTGCAAAAATATACAAGGGAAATAGTGATCTGATGGTTTCCTTCATAATTATAGAGTACAGACAGGGAGAAAGCCCCCCCCCTTCCTTCACTTCCCCTCCAACCACCTGTCCAGCCCCTCCCTGGCACTTGTGTTCAATTGACTCAAAATTCCTAAGAGAGACAGGGCTCAGCTCCTGGATTTATGCCTCAAAGAAAAGAACACCAGCATTGAGGGATCCCTTGTGGAAGGAGCGAGGGAACGAAGGTCTGAGGATGGACAAAGGACAGGAGAAGTCATCTCTGTGGAGAGAAAGCTATGTTGTTCTCTTTACAGCCCACCAGTGACAGGCTAATCGCTCTGTATGACATATTGGGTTATAGCACATTGACGCTTGTACATCAAACAAGGTCTGGTGGATGGATTAACTTTAGGTGTATTGGAGTACCAACGCCCTGTATACATGATCAGAAGTACCATTCTCACTTTATATTTTTAGTTGGAAAGGGTTAGGAAACATATGCTTCTCTGTGTTTTATGCGGTCCAGTTCAGCAATTAAGGTGTAATTAAATTCGGGTGAAGCATTGAAACTGTTTTGTAAACAACATTTTTTAAAGCCTATAACAATATATTTGACAATTCATTCTCATTTGACTATCAGTTGGATGCTGATAGGTGTCTCAGTGCCTTTCAATCTCAGTTTTTGATGTCAATTAAATACTTCGATAGAATCAGTTAGAATCAATCATTTGTAATTATGGCACAATCTCAATTTAATTTCATTTATTTACTTTAATTTAGCCAGAACACAAATAGTTTACCTTAAAGGAGCAATTCGGAATGTGATGGTCTGACCTAAAGTGTGCCTCTTTTTGAAACATTGCAACGGCTATCTTAAAGGAGTGTGATTGACCTAAAAGTGTGTTGAAACATGTCTCAACGTGATGTCTCATAGCCCATCTCGGCTTGTCCCCTGCACTCCAAAATCTGGCTAGTTAGCCGATGCTACCAACAGCTTTTTCAATGGTGGTGCTTCGCATCGGCTAGCCATGCAAATAAATCACTGTTTTACACCATTTACGAGGCTCAATGTATCTCCACACTTCATTGGTAGACTTCGAGGGGCCCTGACATTTAAAACGAGACATTGAGAACTTTGAAAAGCACTGGTAGTTTACTTACAAGACGATTTATACAGACAGTATCTTCCACGAAGTTTAGCGTTTGCAGCCATCTTGAATTTAGTCACGATAAGTTGGCGACAGTAAGAATGAACAGGTATGATAAGGGATCAGAATCCAAAAATAATTCAGTGGAAATGCATGGATTCCAGTTGTTACTACTGGAAGAAACTGGAATCCATGCATTTCCACTAAATTATTTTTGGAATCTGATCTCTTATCATACCCTCGGAAGTCTACCAATGAAGTGTGGAGATACATTGAGCCTCGTAAATGGTGTAAAACAGTGATTTATTTGCATGGCTAGCCGATGCGAAGCACCACCATTGAAAAAGCTGTTGGTAGCATCGGCTAACTAGCGCCAGATTTTGGAGTGCAGGGGACAAGCCGAGATGGGCTATGAGACATATGTTCACACTCAGTATCATGTTTCAACACATTTTAGGTCAATATCACACCGGAATTCTCCTTTAAAAGATAATGACAGACACACTCCGAATTTACAAGAAATCTGTTCAAAGAATATCAGTTTTTCTCATACGAGTCAAAACCACAAAATCTTGAATGAATGAATGCATTATTGATATCTTCCTGATCTGATGTGATGATCCTAGTTAAGAGCGTTCGATACGTGGTTCGATACGTCACCTTCTGGTGAGAATCAGATCCAGCAGGATGTTGTAGTGGTCCTAATGTGGACATGTCCTACTTCCTGGCCTGTTATTTGTATTATTTATATTTGCTTGCTCAATTCACCCACTCTGGCACCTCTTCAGTCCCAAAAATGCCGGTGGATGTGTTAACTGCAGCATTCCACCAGCTTCATAAAACTAAATATGGAATTGATCCGTGGGGAAAGTCACAGCAATGCGTCTGAGCTCAACCATCTCACTGCATGTTTATGTATTCATACAGATGGCAGAGCTTGCTGATGGCACTGGTAATAGTCAAGGATCAATGAAACTAAGATATGTCATTATAGTCCCCTTGATTAATCATGTCTAAATTAAATGCATTTTTTCATGTCACAATAGCAAGCATGCATACTCACATACTTACACCCATTTTTTTAAGCCCTGTATCTGTATCTACTAAACACAGAAAACCTGGCAGAGGTGGTGTGCTCTCGGAATTCAGACTGCCTTGGTGAGGAACCGCGAAAACAAAACTAGCAAGTGTGTGAATATAAA
>NC_063192.1:30220000-30222500 GCF_017589495.1 Alosa alosa | reverse complement strand
CTGCTTTTCCATGACAAATACACACACACACACACACACTAACACACACTAACACACACACACACACAGACTTTTTTACAAAGTGTCAGTTTTCAGTTACAGAGTGCAATGCACATCCTGAGCTATGAAGGGGCTCATTCATTCTGCTTGGCAAAATGTACACATTTTAATTCCAGCTGCCATGAAGTAAAAACATACACAGAGGAATACAACACAGAGGTAGAGTTGAGAGCGAAAGGCCCCAGTGTTGGTGCGTGCCGCTCTCGCCGAGCCGCACAGCCGTCTGCAATCCAACAAAAGCCCATTTGTAGTTTAGCATCTGTCTCTGCGCCTACTCCACCACATGTGTGCGCCTGCTTGCGCATCCGCCCCTGTGTTTTCATGTGAATCAGAAAGAGAAAGAGAAAAGGAGAGAGAGAGGGAGAAAGAGAGAGAGAGAGAATCCATAGCCTGGAATGAGCCTGTCCACAGATTCATCAGAGTGCCAACATACTCTTGAAAATGAACACATTGCCTGTTCCAAAACATGTGTGTCCAATGAAAGGTGAATGTCTCTCCTGTCTATACTTTCCTCAAAAATCAGTCATGATGTCACCATGAACCCTCTCTGAACCCACCACTGTCAAAAAACATGTCGCTGGCGCTCCTTCACTCTCTTGCTCCCTCTCTCCTTCTCTCGCTCCTTCACTCTCTCGCTCCCTCTCTCCTTCTCTCGCTCCTTCACTCTCTCGCTCCCTCTCTCCTTCTCTCCTCCTTCCTTTCCTCTCTCCTTCTCTAAGCTCCCTCTCTCCTTCCCCTCTTGTTGCCTCCTCCATTTTCTTTTTTCCACCTCTCCCTCTTCACACTCCTCACCAGCCAAGCCTCCTCTTCCCTGAATTCTTTCGGTGAAACCACATTCTTTTTCTTCTTTTCATTTGCTTCTTTTCTCCCTCTTGCCCCCACCTCTCTCTCTCTCTCTCTCTCTCTCTCTCTTTGGACTCTCTCTCGCTCTCTCTCTCTGGCTTTCAGTCTAATTGAATCACCACAAGCACAGGCCACTGCCAAATGTGCCAGGATGTTCTGATTAAGATAGACTTTGTTTAAGCAGTGGTTCAAGCAAAATTGCTTGCAGTGCTGAGGATGGTAAGGGCAGGGGAGGGAGAAAAGAACAAACAAGTCAGGAAGAGCAAACAGCTAAAAGAAGGAGAAAAACTGGGGAAGGAAAGAACGCTAGCCGAGAAGAGATGGCGGGTGCACAGAGAGAAGGCATCTAAATTCACATGTGGAAGTGATTCCATAATTACGGCAAATCTGTGAGCTCAAGAGAGGAAAAGTTCCCCCTCTTCCAGGAGAATTCTTTGTCTGAAAGACTGGGTAGGGTATTGTCACGAAACCCAATCAAACTCCATTGCGTACTCATCATAAACTGTATTTATGGAGCTTTGCCTCGTTTATGTTCTGGCAGTCAGTTTTACAAGAGTACAGTACAACAACTGTGCAGACCTATTGGAGAATATTGTGGGACATTTCCCTCAATTGTAGCCTCGCCAGTATGCAAGTCGTGACACATTTGTAGCCTCTCTGTGTTTTTGAACAACCATGACTGTATGACTCTTGTACTTAATTTCCTCTGTGATCTGGCAAACCTATCTAAACAAATCGAGAGGCCCAGCCTGGTATAAACTTGTTGAGATTGCTCATCACCTACAGCAAAACTGGCATCACTTCATATGAAGTGCTCTTTCAACAAAAGAGTATGTGAGAGTGTGCGTGTGTAAGTATGGAGGGTGCGAGACATGGGAGGGATGACAGACAGTGATGGCTGCCTTACTAGCCCCAGGCTTAAGGTGTTTTTTGCAGGTGTGTCTATTGGCAGCAACTTCTGTTCAGTTCCCAAACACTGTGCGCACTCTGTAATTATCAGCATGCTTTGCCATAACATGTTTGCCAAAGCTCGAGTCGCCCAAAGTTATAGACTCATAGCTGAACGAATCTTAAATTTAACACACCCAATTAACTCTGGCAACTGCCAAAACACTACGCCAGCATTTATGTAAGCAGTTTCATATGGAATGGCTACTAAAGACAACGTGTTCAAGCACAGGCTACATCTCAGCTCAACAACAACCAGAATGTCACAGTCAAGACGCCTGTAATATTTGCTTGACAAAGTCGTCTATAATTTAATCTAAAACGTATGGCAAAGTACGGTTTTGAACACTGTATTTTGCTGTGTATAATTTGATAGTTGACGTTTAGACAAGACATCAATCATTTTTTGTTGTTTTAATTTACGTTTGGTTTAGCATTTGTCTTTTGGTATTGTCTACTTGCGTCATTACAAACATCATAATTGAGTAACCAATGTTAACGAGGAAACGAGAGCTGGTTACAGAACAGCGCCAAATAAACGCTGTGAATGGAACTACCATAGTCTACGTTATTATGTGTTATGTCCACCAAAAGAGTGAAGCCCAAATCATCTATAAGTTAGAATGACCGAATTTTAGAACTCAACATC
>NC_063192.1:30211147-30219500 GCF_017589495.1 Alosa alosa | reverse complement strand
TCAAATGGTATAAAATATATTAATAAGTTTGAGGAGAACATACATAATTTTTAAAAAATATCTTTAAAATTCAACCCCAAAAAACATGAAAATATCAGTTTGTCAAGATTAATCTAATTTTTCTCCCAATTTCTATTGTAGATAGAGAAAAACATAGAGTCTATGGGAGATTCACAATTTTGTCCTCTACTCAGTGATAAATTAGATAAGATAAATTTATTAGACCTTTGCAGACGACACGAAACATTCCGTTTTTTCATACTTGATGCCCTTGTGAGACAAAAAGGCTTATTGTGTGGCCATGCTACATGACAGAGATTAGATATACCCACCATTGTAATCAGGAGAACTAGCCCTTTAAAATGGTACATATCATAGTTAATACGTTTGAGGGTAACACACATTGTTTTTAAACAAAACCTTCAAAATTCAACATCAAAAAACGTGAAAATATCAATTTGTCAAGATGAATCTTTCTTTTCACCTAATGTCTGTTGTAGATATAGTGTGCAAAGGATAGCCAGTGTTGTGTTCTCCTCAGTGAAAAAAAAACAGAATCAATTTATCACCTTTGGTTCAGAAGTTATGATTAATTTACTCATAACAGTAACAAGTAGAATTTTTAAAGAGTAGAATGTTTTCATTTCCCGGTTTGGCATCTGACCTAAAAATACAGATATAATGGTCATGTAAAAAAATAAGCTGTTTTACCATCAAAACAAGCTCAATATGGGATGTCTTACTGTACTCTGAAGAGGCTAAATCAATTGTGGGGAGGACAGATAAAGGCTGAAAGACAGACTAGCTGACTGTAACTGCTTCTCCGTGTGCTTCATTCTACTATGAAAACAAGAATATAGAGACACTGGCACATGTGTTCGGTTTACGAAAGGGGAAATAAATCATTTTATTTAGAAAAGTCTTAAACAATGTGATTAAATAACCAGGAACAACAACTTCAGGTAAATAACATAAACATATGTTTACAAACAATCAGTAACTATTAGAACTACAAGAATGACAAGACAACAGTATAACAAAGATCAAAATCTTACATGGTGAACAAAACATCAATTCATACTAACATTCACACACATATATATAAACAATTAAAACGTTAGAAGAAATTCAATACATTTAACAACCATACAGCATATAATTCGATACAATATATAATTATCGATATCATTTGCCCTACACATAAGGTGATACACTAACGCCACATTCACACCAGATCCGTGGTGTGTGCATTGTCACAGCTGTGGCATGGTTGTGTGTGTGTGTGTGTGTGTGTGCATGCGTGTGTGTGTCCATCTAAGCCTACCTAACTTAGCTAGTTTTCTATCAGATGACAAGCAAGCAACATCGTTCAAAATAGAACAAATCGTTAAAGTTTCAGTCTTAGTAGGTCTGTAATCTTGGTTGACATATAGTAGCCCCCCAAAAATGACTGAAAATGATGAGTTTACTAAAGATTACGGTGTGCCAAAATACCAGCTGTCATCAGCTGAAGTGAACACACACACGCATTATGTTACGGCCATGCATACAAGGTGTAATTACCAGCAAAAATAACTTTTAAAAACGATTTTGAAGTAAAAACATGGATAACAAGTAATAATAACATAAAAAGACTTGTTTTTACCTCAGATGATCCAGTAGTTTCTCCTTTAGACGACGTCAAGATCAACGATGCATAGTGCTTCCTGCGGTTTTTCCTCTAGTGGAGGGAGATGTCAACTCTTGATTTTTCCTTCACGTAGGAAATGAAATTCGCGCCACAAATCCCTTAACCAATCATATCGCCAGAAAGCCTATGATGTGACGTTTTTGAGGAAGTTTTCAGTGATAAAATTGGTTGGGGTATGCCGGAGTTATTAGACTGAACGTCATCGTTACTGGGGTACCGAAATTAGAATGGGCCGTCTGCAAAGGGTTAACCCTCTAGGCGCCACGGTCGAGTTTACTCGACAAGATGCGGTACTGAATAAAACGGCCGATTTAGTCAAATAGGGTGTCATATTTCGACCTCCACTCCACTAGATGGCAGACATGTCATACGTCATCCCCGAGTCAAAAAAACGACATGCTTTAAACAAAACTTTCTAGCTACAGTGCATTGAATCAGTGCGTGAAATACCGGAGCTAGTGTGCGTGTGAGCCATTTTGTCAGAGCGATATTGTCAACGTCAGCGAGTATTTGCATTAGATTATCGTCTAATGGCATCAAAAAAGTTTACCTGAAATGAAGTGTTGGGTCTTCTATTCGCGGACCCTGATTCTGAAGGGGAATATCTGCCTTCAGAAAATGACGGTGATTCGTTTTAGTGAGACTTCAGATCGTCCCTGCCTTGCAATGATGCAGCTGGACAAAGTGAGAGTTTACTCCATAGTTTAGCTTACACCAAGCACAAGCGTTGAATCGTTTGCCCAATGTCACTGGTGGGAATAATGTTTCACGGGTTGGTGTTCATCGGGAAGTTCGCAGGGTGTTAGTGGTGTGGCTTAACGAGGCTGGAGGTAGCCTAATATCCATAGCGCTAGCTTCTGTCTTCTGAGCGTGTGCCTCTCGCAATCGCGGCGACAGTAACGATGGTGGAGCCTTTGTCTAATGCCACTGGGTATGTTAGGCGAGGTCGAAGTGCTCATGGGACAGTTAGGGGGGCGTAGAGGCAGTGTGGGGAGTCGCAATGAGAGTGACAGTAGGCCTAGTCCGAAGGCGCAAATTCTCTTCCACTTTCGGCCGCGAGGAGGCAGATCTGGCCATGCTGCTCGCAACAGGAGCAGAGGTGGTGACACGGGCAGGAGAGCCATTAGGCCATGCACAGTCTATCACAAGATGATGGGAATGCGGCACTGTATGGATAGGATATGGATAGTCATTATCTCTACAGCAAAAGGCCTGCTACAAAAAAAAAAAAAATTGTCAGCCATTTATTAGTAATGATTTACACTGTTGATTATCTATTTCCCTGACTATTTAGGACATGTGTTCTTTTGTGTGTTCATGTCCTTGTGATGTGTGTGTCTTTGTCAGCTAAGGAAAAAAAAAAAAAAAGAAAACAAATACTAACATTGTCTCTTGTCTTGTCTCGTCATCTCACTCCTGATCTGTGCCTTGTCGTGGCAAGTGAGCTTTGAACTAAACAGGTCTTGTCTACTTGTGTTTGTGTGTCATCTGAATAATATATATGTGCCCCATACATGGAATCAGAGTGCCTACTGTATGTAGTAAATGGAAAATCTCTACAGCAAAAGGCCAGCCTACCGCTACATGCATTTGGTTTGTTTCTGCCATTTATTAGTAATGATTTATACAGTTTGTTTACTACTTACTATTTACCTGAGCATTCAGTATTGTCCAATATAGCATACAGAAGGTGAGGGACATTTTGGGGGGAAAGAAGTGGTGCATTTTATCATTCAAACATGCGACTTTTCATGACAATTCTATAATCCAAGATGGCCTACATAAACTTTGGGTCATCCTTAATATTTCTCTAATTTACAGAAAGTCTCTATCTCTTATCACTTTTAAGATATAGCCTTTTGAAATGAAGATGTCAAAATCGAACGTTTCGAAAAAAAACCTCTGGCGCCTAAAGAGGAGCTGGTTAAGGAGCTGGGCTAGTGTGCAGTAGCCTGAAAATTGTTGGTTCAATTCCCGGCTTTCACTGTTATGCCCTTGAGCAAGGAACTTAACCCCAAGTTGCTCCGGGGACAATGTGATCCCTTGTAATATAGCTGACATACAGTATGTAAGTGACTTTGGTCAAGAAGTGTCTGCTAAATATAATGTACATGTAAACTCTTTTGCAAGAACCATTTTCACGGTCGCCACAAAATCCAGGATACATAAGTGTCAACCAAGTATGAAATTGTGGAGTGTCTTGATGGAATTGGCACACACTATAAGATCAGGCTGTATGGGGAAAAGGGCCCCCTTAAGACGTTCCACTCATACTACTGCCGTACAGCATTCAAAGCCCTTCCACCTCCCACAGTCATGTTTCACATGAGTTCTCTGCCAGTGTAGCAGAAGTAAATATTCTACCCACCCGTGGGTGGTGATCATATACGTAGCTTCCTCTCTGGGAGAGCACAGCCGGTCATTTGATATTTTTGCCGCATGGGTGTTTGTGGTTGTTGTTGTTGGAAGAACATGGCTTTATTCTTAACCCTCTAACCGCCCATGTCGCAATATTGCGACAAGCGTCATTACTGAATAAAACAGACGATAGACGAGAGTACAGTGTAAAATCTTATTTGTACTCTTGACCACTAGTTGGCAGACACCCAGAGCTTCGATTCAAGCTCAACCTTTTTTCAAAGTTTTCAGGAAGTTCGCGAAAACACACGAGAAACACGAAGAAGATGTGCATTTCCTACATAACGCGGAAGCGATGCGGGCCTTAGTTTTGCACAAATTGAAGCAGAAATACACCAAATGTTGAAAAAAAAATTCACGTGTCTTGGGTCTGTTATTCACCTATTCTGATTCTGAATGAGAATATCTGCCTTTTGGAGAATATTATCGATCGTCTATTGACTGATAGTCACGGAGCGTCTGTGAATGGAGGTGCGTCTTTTTCGACAGTGTCCACTAAGCATACCATGCTTATTTCGACCCTCTGCCCAACATAGCTGGAGGTGCTAGTGACAGTAGTGATGATAGTGTCCGTAATGGACGTGGTATAGACAGCAGGGGTTGTAAAAATAGGGCTCGGAAGAACTTCAAAGTCACCAGCGATATGGAACTGATTTGACCAGGCTACTTTATTGTATAGTAGCATAGGGTTTGTGATTATAGTAATAGTTTACTATTGTTGGTTTACATGTGACTGTTTTCCTGTTCATTTATTATGTTGGTGAAATCACAAAAAAAAGAAAGTAAAACTGCTCAAATATGTTCAACATCTAGTATTTACTGAAATGTGCATAATTCACGGTGGTTGCCATCCAGTGACATCATAATATGCAAATTAGATGAGTACATTTACCCCCTTCATAAACTTCTGGTCATACTCAATGATTTTCACATTTACAGTAGGACTTTATATTTTTTAAACCCTGGCGGCTAAAGGGTTAATTCTAAGACTTCATTGCTTCTCTCGCACACCCGGCCTGTTGGCTGTGGATAACCCGTTGCTTTTAAAGAGAGCAAATGCACATGGTTTAGTGTCTGAGCAATGTTTTCCCTTGAGTTATTTGTTTTTTTTTTATTAGTTCAGGCTGTGAGAGGGCCATCCGTGGTTTGTTTGTTTGTACCTTATATTCTTTTGTTTGTTAATTTTGCCTACTGTTACTCAACTACCCATGCCTATGACACCTAGTGGTGTACTGTGTTGCCTGTTCTACTATAGATTATTTCCAAGACAAATTTCTCTTAAGGTAGACAATAGAATGACATCGCAGGTCAAGGAAAGCATCAAGAAAAGCAAAGATTAAGAAATCGTTTTTGACATAGGCAACAAGGGTGGAGGTGTTTTTACACTTTTCAGAAACTCAAAGTTTGAAAACTATGGATATTGTACATTATCTGGGGGTTTTGTGTGCAAAAAGTGGAATTAATTGTCAAAAAATTAGAAGAAAATCACTTTTCGGCCTAGATATAATCGCTTATTTTAAAACATACAGAAAAAAACACTAAAGATGGATCGTGAAAATTTGAAGACAAAAAAAATCTTGTTCCTTAGACTCTATATTAGCAAAATATGCAAAAAAATCAATTTTTACATGAAATTCCAGCGGGACCCTATTTTCCAAACACAGCGTACTGTACTACAATGATTCAAAAATAATTCAGTGGAAATGCATGGATTCCAGTTGCTGCCACTGGAAAAAACTGGAATCCATGCATTTCCACTGAATTATTTTTGGAATCTGATCCCTTATCATACCAGTTCATTCTTACTCGTGGCTCGACTTATCGCGGACTAAATTCAAGATGGCTGCAAACGCTAAACCATTGAAGATACTGTCTGTATAAATCGTCTTGTAAGTAAACTACCAGTGCTTTTTCAAAGTTCTCAATGTCTCGTTTTAAATGTAAGGGGCCCTCGAAGTCTACCAATGAAGTGTGGAGATACATTGAGCCTCGTAAATGGGTGTAAAACAGTGATTTATTTGCATGGCTAGCCCGATGTCGAGCTAACCACTATTGAAAAAAGCTGTTGGTAGCATCGGGCTAACTAGCATAGATTTTGAGTGCAGGGGACAAGCGAGATAGGCTATGAGACATACGTTTACACTTTCGGTATCATGTTTCAATACACTTTAGGTCAATATCACACCGGAATTCTCCTTTAAATTGTGTTTTGCACGATTTCATCTAGGCCGACTTGCTGCTTGTTTTCATTTGGCTGGTCACATATGAATGTGCTTATACTCACCCTCACTGTCCTTACTTGCTCCGCACATCCACTGTAGCGTGTGGCTATGTGTATGTGTGTGTTGTGTGTACGTGTGTTTGTGCAGGCCCCTTCCCTGGATCAGTTTGGTCGATGTACAGTCCAGAGACACTCCGTTGTCATGGCACCTGAGTAGAAGCCCTGCTCTAAGGGAGTACCTGTCAACCATTTATCTCGCAACCCTGACACCAGGAGCCGATAAAGACCAGGAAATCAGCTGCCAGTCGTAATCAACACCTGCTAAAGTGGTTTGCTGTTTGAACACATCAAATTAAAACTATGCAATAATATGCATCTATTCATTTTATTTATTTCACACAGAAATCTTGAACTGAAAGGTGTAGTCAGTGATGGCCAGAGTAGAATGCTCTTCTTGTGTGAAATTCTCAAACCATCCTGACGTGTTGGACCTAGCGGCTGGAAGCTACAGTTGATATTCAAAGTCATAATGATAATGTAATTTGTCAAAATGTTAATGTAATTTCACCCCATTCTTAACGTCATAGGATTAATCTGACAATTTTTTGGCCATCTACAAAATACCCCAAAGTCAAGTAAATAAAACCTTTTTTAAAACCTGAAAGGCTTTTTGGCCTACTCACTATGTTTCAGAAACTGTAATCAAACTACCTCTTCAAAAGATAACGTAAGCAACTTATTTAGTACTTGTAAGAGTGCTGAAAACGGATATGACCTTTTAGGCATTAAAATATCTCTCTAATAATAATAATATCTCTAATACTGTACATGCACATCCAGTCACTAAATGACCCACATCATGAAATATGATCCTGAATGGCTCCTGAATCTTCAGAAAAGTGGTCCGGACCTCCTAATCATAGTCTGAGTCAGGGGGCGGGTCACGGGTAGGGGTTAGGTGTATGGAAAAGTATATTTTTCTATGAATCTGTATGCAGTTTTAATGGCATCGTGTCTTATGATTGTCAAACCGGATGGGCTTCATCTCACCCCTCTATCTGTCCAGGAGGAAAACAGGAAGTGAAAGAAAAACAGAAGAGATCCAATTACACTACAGGTCCTACATTTAGTATTGACAAATGTTATTAAAAACAGAAGAGATCCAATTACACTACAGGTCCTACATTTAGTATTGACAAATGTTATTAAAAACCGTCTCCTGAATTCCAAATTTTATTAAACACCGTCTCCTTAATTCCAAATGTTATTAAAAACCGTCTCCTTAATTCCTTAATTTAAGTTATTAAAGACCAAATGTTATTAAAAACCGTCTCCTTAATTCCTTAATTTAAGTTATTAAAGACCAAATGTTATTAAAAACCGACTCCTTAATTCCAAAATTTATTAAACACCGTCTCCTTAATTCCAAATGTTATTTCCTAGGGTTAGGTTAGGGTTTATCCTTTACCAGGACCCCCGGATCAGAGGGGAAGACCCCAGAGTCGGGTTGGGGTTAGGATAGGGGGTAATAGCCACAAGTGCACCGGGGTGCAGTTGGTTTTTTGGCCACAAGTCGTGCAGCGTTGGTGTTACACTGGCGGCACCCCCATGCGCCCCCATGTTTTCTGGCGCTCCGACGCACAATGGCGCCACCCGTCTCGCTGTGACCTTTAAGGGCTGAGCTAGGCGGTTGGCTAGGGCCAGAATCATATGTGAATCCGCAGTTAGCGTGCTTCCACATGCGGGGGGGGGGATACATGTGAGCCTCCCTAGCGTGACTAGTGTCGCCTGGGTGTGGAAATCAGGCAGCTATGCCTCCAGTGTTTTCACTCTCACTATTCCTGACTATGATAGGGGTAATAGCCACAAGTGCAACGGGGTGCAGTTGGTTTTTGGCCACAAGTCGTGCAGCGTTGGTTTTAGACTGGCGCACCCCATGCGCCCCATGTTTCTGGCGCTCGGGCTAATGGCGCCACCCCGTCTCGCTGTGACCTTGCGCCGCTGAGCTAGGCGGTTGGCTAGGG
>NC_063192.1:30142113-30210647 GCF_017589495.1 Alosa alosa | reverse complement strand
CTGTGATGAACTGCCATACTTGTGATTGTTTAGAGATTTTAAAGGTTTTATAACAATGCTACATCTTCTTTGGCTATTCTACAATCTATTCACCTTTTCAGCACCAGTAGGCTACTTTCTGTGCAGCCCACCACACTCAGGCATGCCAAACAAGCATACACAAAAAGTTTCAAGAGTGGGGGATGGAGTAAAATATGGAGACAAATTGAAGTGTGATTTATTTTTTGAGCGGATGTACAGGACTGGCTGGCGGTCATATTTTGTACCGCTATGCGCGGTATCTAGTTGTAATTATGTTTCCCATTGTAATCGTGTAATTTTTTAGCGTTTTGCATGAATGTTTGCTTATGCAGGTTTGTGGATGAGAGAAGTAGGGTGATTTGTGCACCGGCCATATCACTGTTGATAATGCGCTCTTAAAATAACATATGTATACAACTTCGCCATGGATTTCTGACCAGGTTTCTCTTGGTCAGTGGCGTATCGTTTTAGGTAGCGATTCTTAGACAATACACCAGACCCCTCCTCAGGTCGTTATTTGCCACACCCTTGGCGCCTAGCTCAATAAAAGAGATGTGCAAGGTAAGAATAAGCGTGCAAAATAAGAATAAAGCTGGGATAATAATCTGCCTTCCACCAGGTTTCGTCGTCGAAAATAGGGCCCTTAAACTATACATAAAGAATTGAAAATAAATTGTGAGCCCATCTCAGGTGTATAGCTCTCATGGTTATCTGTTTCCCTTCATTATCTCACAACAAATGTTATTTATTGCCCAAAAGGGCATTTCATTTCCCCAACCAGGTCTCTGTAGCAGGTTATGATGGTCATTCATCTCAATGGCTGTACAAGTGCATATGGCCAAAGAGGCAGGAGGAAAATAACAACTAATGACTTTAGCTGGATGACTAAAATAACCAGTAAGGAAATAGGAAGGACAGTAGAAATCACTGCACTGTGATGATCTTTTGATCTCATGATGAAACCTGCAGAAAATCTCCTGCAATAATGCAGGTGTGTCAGACAGCTGCTTTGCAGGAAAGGCACATTGGAATGATGGCTCTAAAAGACTGGCCATGCCCAGCTCTGTCTTGTTAAGAAAGGATTTCATGACAAATTTAGAGTAAATTAATTAGATGAATGATTTTAGCATGAGTTGTAGAGTACAGCATCATTTCTCAATCAACGTGGGATTTCCACATCTTTGCACCGGTATGCTGCATGCCTGTGCAAAGATGTGGAATTCCCACGTTGATTGTATTGTGCAAGGTGAAGTTTGGTATTTTTGAGCAGCAATTATATATAACCTCAATTCCAAAAAAGTTGGGACGTTGCAAATAAAAACAGAATGTGGTAATCTGCCAATCTCGTAAGCCCATAGCTGCAAAAAGAACAAAAACAACATATCAAATGTTGGAATTTCATGGAAAATATAAGCACCTTTTGAACGTGTTGCCAGCAACAGTTGGGACGGGGGCAACAAAAGGCTGGAAAAGTTGTGTAATGATAAAGACAACAGGAGGAACATTTCACGAGTCTCTCAGAAGTAAAGATGTGGGGGTAATTATCAATCTGTGTAAACCTGTGTGGCAAATAATGAAATAATATATAAGAATAATGCTTCTTAACATGAAATTGCGAAGAATTTGGGGATTTCATCATCTACAGTACATAATATCATTAAAATATTCAGAGAATCAAGAGAAATCTTTGAAGACAAAGGACAGGGCTGCCAAACAGTATGGCTGTGGTCTTTTGGACCTCAGACGGCACTGCATTAAAACCAGACCTTTTTCTGTAAAGGAAATCGTTGTATGGGCTCATGAAAACTTCTGAAAACCATTGTCTATGAGCACAGTTTGATGCTACAAAGTGGCAGAAGAAGAAGTTGTATTCAGACGAGATACAGAAATGCGGTTGTTATATCTGGGCCCAAGCTGAGGTAAGTGGAAAATGGTCCTGATCTATGAAAATGTGTCATTCTTTTTGGAAATCATGGACTTGATATCCTCTGAGCAGCTGAAATTCTATATTGTTCAAGAATGAGACAATATTCTTGTTAACATTAACATTCTCAAAACTCTAGCAACTGGTCTCCTCAGTTCTTAAACATTTACAGAATGTTGTTAAATGAAGAGGTGAAGCAACACAGTGCTTGTCCCAACTTTTTTTAATGTGTTGCTGGCATCAAATTAGACATTTCTCTTATTCAACAGTTAATATGTTTGATATGATTTATTGATATGGTTGATTGATTGATGTTTGATATGATTGATCAATTAAGATCAATAAAGTATCTATCTATCTATTTATCTATCTATCTATCTATCTATCTATCTATCTATGTTGTCTTTGAACTATTCTCAACTAAATATTGGGTTAGCATGATTTGTAAATCCTAACATTTTGTTTTTATTCTCATTTTACACATTGTCCCAACTTTTTTGGAATTGGGGGTTGTAGCCTATGCACATATACAATTGTATATTTTATCATTTTAAAACATTTAAATTAAAAGTACTTCAATAAAAATAACAGTTTAAGTAAAATAGACCAGCAAGAGCCGATCCCAACTGGGATATAGCCAGGTGTAGCCTGGTATATACATGCAGTAACAAAGGGAAGCTTTGTGTTTTTACATATTTTTGAATCAAATGATGCCATGTTGCAAGTTTTGTAAATTCCTGTCATCAATTAAACATTTTCCATAGGGCAATTTTACAGTGTTATTCGAATAAATTGACCTTTATTAGCTCAGACCTACTGTATATGTGATCATGTTATTGTTTTAATTTAAGTATCACTTTATGTAATCACAGATATTTCTCCTACAATTCTTTAGGAGAAACTACAGTATTGACAGAATGTAGATGATTTTTGTAAAATTCTGTAGTTGGGGAAAAACATCTCCTTGCTCCCCTCTCCACAACAGCTTTGGACAGTGTTCTTGTCAGAGGCTTACAATAAAGTTACAATAAGGTTACAATACAGTAAACATACTTTAGTGTGAATTTACTGTAAATATACATCTGTCTGAATCTGAGGGCTGCAGCAGCCTGTAGTCATATGTCATATCATGATACACCTAAAATGCCAACTATATAAATTACAATCGTTCTTTTAAAGCAGAACTAGTTTTGGTGTAAAGCTAGTGAGCTAGCTGCCAAAAAGACAGGTAAAACCTTGCAAATACCACCCAGAGCCTTAGCCTTATTGGCACTGCCTGAAGCTTTCTATCATGTGTCCTTTGGCAATATAGTCAGCAATGAGCTGTGAGAGGTTTTCTTTTTGCGGTATATGTACTATATGCACTATATACCGGCATCTTGTCCTGTCTATGCACCACCTGCCTATACAGCATAGACTATACCTTGTATATCACATTGCACTTTTCTGCTTTTTTGCACTTCTGTTAAGACACAAACTGCATTTCGTTGTCTTTGTACTTGTACTCTGCACAATGGCAATAACGTTGAATCTAGTCTAATCTAATTTAATCTAGTTAAGAAATTCCCTATATGAAGGAAATGACAAGAAGGACTTCAGAGATAGGTGGGAAGCCATCTTCAATAAATTCTCTTCAGATCTGATGCTCTTGTTGATAGAAGAGTCAAATAAAGACAGGGAAGGAAGATATCATGAGGCCAGAAAGCCCATAGCAGAATATTCAGCTGATGCTATAAAACAAGAACTTGAAGACAAAATAAATGCAGATCTCATGACCCAGAGTCTCAAACAATTGAAGATCAGAAATTTCCAGTGAGATGCCACAGACTACAAGGAAGGCAAAGTGTACAACTGGAAAAGGAGGGAACGAAGGAGTACGGACGCAGACCCACCAGCCAGAACAAGGCCCAGGACAGTCTCATTCAACTTCACCAGCAGTGAAGAAGAGGACAGCTCAATGCCCACTGCAGCCCAGGCATCCCAGGAGGATTTTTTAGGAAAACCCTCCCCATCACACCAGAAGAGGGAGAGACAAGGACAAGGACGAGGCAGAGGAAGAGGGGGACGCGAAGGGGCAGAAAGGTACCGGAGCAGTGATCAATATCTCTGGCAAAAATATATCAAAGAGGCCTATCGTCAGCTAAATAACACAGTTTTATCAACCCATGACCCACAATACAACAGAGTCTCTTATGATTATCATTCACATCACTGTTTACCATGTTGTTAGTCACTTTGGCTAAAGATGCGTCAAATGTAATGTAATGCATCATACAAATACCATGGCATTTGGTTGGCGTTATGGACATGACAGTTGGAATTGCCCCTATTGTTAAAGACAATCAAGGATCCCTTCATACGTCAGTATAGAAAACCAACTGATAGGAATACCTTTATGCCAAATGTCACCATCCTAATTGGCTTAAAGAGAGTGTTCCATTTGGGCAGTTCCAACGTGTCAGGAGAATTTGTGACCAAGAGGAGGTTTTTGAGACCAAATCTAAGGAAATGGTGACACGCATTTAAGAACGGGGCTATAGAAACATACACTCCAGGCTTACACTAGAGCCAAACATGCGGACAGATCTTCCCTGTTACAAAGAAAGACACCCAAACAAACAAAAGATAGAGTGTTTGTTGTCACTACATACAGTACAGAGGCACAACAAATTAAACAGATCATAAAGAGAAATTGGGGCATTATTGAAAGCGATGATGTGCTGAGCCAGGTCTTCCCTGAACCACCTCTAGTTAGCTTCAGAAGATGTCCCACTCAACAGGATAACCTGGTCCGCAGTCATCTCAAACCAGATAGCCAACAAACATGGTTAGGCTCTAAGCCCAGAGGTTCCTACAAATGTTACCATTGTAATCACTGTACAAATAGTGCAAACCAAAACATTTACCATTAACCGCTTTATTCATTTTAAAACATCCTTTTGTCACTGATAGACTTGAATGTCCTACATGCAAAGTCTTTTACATAGGAAGAACAAAAAGACGCTTGCAGGACAGACTGGCAGAACACAAATATGCCATTCGAACAGGCAACATCAACTACCCCATGGCAAGACAGTATCTGAAACACCACAACAGGAACCCATCCACATTACAGGCCTGTGTAGACCACATTCCACTTAACATGAGAAAGGGCAATAGACAACGATAAACAATTAAATCAAAGGGAAACTTTCTGGATCTATAAATTACAAGCAACTAAATATCCAGGCCTAAATGAAGATTTTGATTTAAGTGTCTTTTTAATTAAATTAAGTACCATTTAAATGACACAGGTTCTCCCAGGTGGAAGGTTCTGATTGGTTGAATGTCATTTCAGAAGAACCTCTCCTCCTACAGAACTGCTTGGCTGATTAAAGCTTGATGCTGAAACGGAGTGTTTTAGGGCCGTATTATCGTAGTCTAAAACACATGGTCACTGGCGAAAAGCTTGTTTTTTGATAGTCAGCGGCGCATTTGAAGGAATCTGCTTGCACACGAGACTGTATGGAACAGTTATTCCACTAAACCAAGCTTAGCTAAAACCTAGCAGAGACTTACCCCAAAAATGTTCGAATGACTGAATAAAAAACATTTATCCTGCAAAGGAGTTGCTGCTTACATCTCGTGACAGTGTGTCTTCAGCTGTGCTTCATATTTGCCTCTCTCCTCTCGTCTATAATCACTTTTATCTGTCATTACCAATTTGCAAATGATGGTGAATAACTACTCACTGTGAGATGTATTTCTTAATATCTTTATTATGACCGCCGCTAGCGAAGCTAGCGAAGCGGTTATATAGGGATTGTCAAAGTTTTTTTTTTTTTTTTTTTTTTTTTTCGTCATCTACTTCCTGATTTTTTGGTCAACGATACCGGGACACCCGAACCACGGGGCACATGAAATTTGGTGGGTATGTAGCCCCACTAGACTTTTACGGAAAAATTTCGTTTTAGATCCCGGGTGCCACTCCCCGTGCTGTGCCCCCGAACCATAAAAAGCAGTTTTTCCTAAATAACTACCTGAACCGTGGCACTGAGGATGAAGAATCTTTTATGGTATGTTGGTCTCAAGGGCCCACATCAATCTGGCCCATAATCACTCATTTGTGATTTGCACCCCCCCGTAAAAAATGAAAATGCAATATTATTCTGCTTTAATCGCCGCTATCTTCAGTTAAGATGTTCAGAACTGCACCAATTTTTATGTGTATGATTGACCTGGCATTCTCTGGGGGTATGCCAAGTTTCGTAGAATTTCATCCATGGGGGGGTCTAAAAAAAATTAGGTTATGTGTACATTTAGTGACTGTACACTCATTGGCCTGTAGATGGCGGTGCACACATATACACATGCACACACACACAGGCACCCACATACTATCGGTATTAGAACGGCCGATACATAATCACAAATTCAGTAGGATTAAAAGAAAGCCAAAATAAATATTCATCATCATCATCATGGCTGCATTTCCAGTATTGGCGATAAGTAGTCGTTTGTCCACTAGATGGCGCGTCGTTGCAGTGAGACATAATTTTGTTGGAAGTTAAAAGTGGGTTGGAAAAACAATGGACGCTTCATACAAGGAGTGTAGTTTACCGCAGAGAACGTCTAATAAGGATAGGATGATGTTCACATGAAATGTAATTTCCATTTCTTCTTGAGGCCGAAATAAATCTGAGGATGTTTATCTGACATGCTTGGTTTTTACTGCAGGTAGTTAATCTTATAATATCAATAAGGACCTAGGTAATGTTACCATTAGCGTTGGTTGAGTGATGGAGGCCAATTTGATTGATTGCATTTGTAGAAAACTATAAATGCGGTTATACCAAGCAAATTGATAGCAGCACTGTTGTGGTATCTTTCGACTGTCATTTGTTGCACGTGCTACAAAAATCATTCTGTGCAATGGAAGATTTACCAACGTTACACCGGTCTGATACAGTTTTGCCTATACATGCGTGAGACTGAGATGCCTGTTTATTTTGTTTTAAGTGCGTGCAGGGTGTGAGAGGGGAATCGATGTGCTTTGATTCCAGCTTGGTAGTTGTAGTCTGTGAAATTAAAAAGCACGTGTGTGTGAAGTATCCAATGACACCTTCATTTCATTATGGCTGCTTTAGCAACACACCTTAAGCTACTGTGTAGTGGGTCCCATTTAGAAGTGGCTACTTCATTCGCGCTTTCCTTGACTCATGGAGCTGCGTGAATTTTATTACAACTTTTCGCCACGATATGGCAGTTTAAGTCCGCTTGATAGGCCTACTGTAAGGCGTAAGCCATTGGTTTCCAAAGGAGATTTTATTTGTGTCGCCAGCACAGCCTATTGACAATTTATGTTGTAAATAGGCCTACCTTATAAGCCTACCTGTAGCTTAGGGAAGCTAACAGCTTTCTATTAGGATCTAGTTTGTTAGTTACAGTTTTGTCATAACTCCCTGATGCATTTTTGCATTTAGAATAGCCAGAGCGTGGATATCTCATTCGGAAAATTAAACAATATCGGGTGCCTATGGACTAGGCTGGGTGAACCAGCCTGATCTGCCCGCTATTTATTTTTTGATTTCTTAAAAGATTGAGCTTGGTCTGGTGAAAGCCAGACTAGCCATGGACCTCAGTTACACAATGCAAGGGAACATGAATCAGCCTATATTTGCACGAACAATAACGGACAACAGCTCTTCAACTTTGGCCCGTTAAAATGTGTATGAACAGTCTAGCGACCTATTTCATCAAGGCCCATTTGGACATGTCAGTTATTTGCACCACTGGTTAGATGTAAAACAGCATTTCGTTTCAGACTACTGTTACTTAATTTGTGCATTAACAATAACGTTTCAGACTACTGTTACTTAATTTGTGCATTGACAATAAAGTATTACATGAACTAAAGATGACTAAAATCTTTTGTAGAAGAAGAAACATTAACAAAAAATCCATCCATCCAAAAATGACCTTTGTTTTTGATAGCTGTTGAATACGGCATGGAACTGACAGAGATGTTTTTGTTTATAAATAAATAAATAACATTATGCTGATACCTTTTGCTTTTCCCAAATACAATGTAGCCTACAGGTGTAAGTGACCTTTCATCAATCCAGTTGCAATGCATGAACTGTGATGAACTGCCATACTTGTGATTGTTTAGAGATTTTAAAGGTTTTATAACAATGCTACATCTTCTTTGGCTATTCTACAATCTATTCACCTTTTCAGCACCAGTAGGCTACTTTCTGTGCAGCCGCACACACACACTCAGGCATGCCAAACAAGCATACACAAAAGTTTCAAGAGTGGGGGATGGAGTAAAATATGGAGACAAATTGAAGTGTGATTTATTTTCGCGGAACGGATGTACAGGACTGAGCGGCGGTCATATTTTGTACCGCTATGCGGTACATCTAGTTGTAATTATGTTTCCCATTGTAATCGTGTAATTTTTTTAACGTTTTGCATGAATGTTTGCTTATGCAGGTTTGTGGATGAGAGAAGTAGGGTGATTTGTGCACCCGGCCATATCACTGTTGATAATGCGCTCTTAAAATAACATATGTATACAACTCGCCATGGATTTCTGACCAGGTTTCTCTTGGTCAGTGGCGTAATGCGTTTTAGGTAGCGATTCTTAGACAATACACCAGACCCCTCCTCAGGTCGTTATTTGCCACACCCCTTGGCGCCTAGCTCAATAAAAGAGATGTGCAAGGTAAGAATAAACGTGCAAAATAAGAATAAAGCTGGGATAATAATCTGCCTTCCACCAGGTTTTGCGTCACGAAAATAGGGCCCTTAAACTATACATAAAGAATTGAAAATAAATTGAGCGGCCCATCTCAGGTGTATAGCTCTCATGGTTATCTGTTTCCCTTCATTATCTCACAACAAATGTTGTTATTGCCCAAAAGGGCATTTCATTTCCCCAACCAGGTCTCTGTAGCAGGTTATGATGGTCATTCATCTCAATGGCTGTACAAGTGCATATGGCCAAAGAGGCAGGAGGAAAATAACAACTAATGACTCATCTACAGTACATAATATCATTAAAATATTCAGAGAATCAAGAGAAATCTTTGAAGACAAAGGACAGGGCTGCCAAACAGTATGGCTGTGGTCTTTTGGACCTCAGACGGCACTGCATTAAAACCAGACCTTTTTCTGTAAAGGAAATCGTTGTATGGGCTCATGAAAACTTCTGAAAACCATTGTCTATGAGCACAGTTTGATGCTACAAAGTGGCAGAAGAAGAAGTTGTATTCAGACGAGATACAGAAATGCGGTTGTTATATCTGGGCCCAAGCTGAGGTAAGTGGAAAATGGTCCTGATCTATGAAAATGTGTCATTCTTTTTGGAAATCATGGACTTGGTATCCTCTGAGCAGCTGAAATTCTATATTGTTCAAGAATGAGACAATATTCTTGTTAACATTAACATTCTCAAAACTCTAGCAACTGGTCTCCTCAGTTCTTAAACATTTACAGAATGTTGTTAAATGAAGAGGTGAAGCAACACAGTGCTTGTCCCAACTTTTTTTAATGTGTTGCTGGCATCAAATTAGACATTTCTCTTATTCAACAGTTAATATGTTTGATATGATTTATTGATATGGTTGATTGATTGATGTTTGATATGATTGATCAATTAAGATCAATAAAGTATCTATCTATCTATTTATCTATCTATCTATCTATCTATCTATCTATCTATCTATGTTGTCTTTGAACTATTCTCAACTAAATATTGGGTTAGCATGATTTGTAAATCCTAACATTTTGTTTTTATTCTCATTTTACACATTGTCCCAACTTTTTTGGAATTGGGGGTTGTAGCCTATGCACATATACAATTGTATATTTTATCATTTTAAAACATTTAAATTAAAGTACTTCAATAAAAATAACAGTTTAAGTAAAATAGACCAGCAAGAGCCGATCCCAACTGGGATATAGCCAGGTGTAGCCTGGTATATACATGCAGTAACAAGGGAAGCTTTGTGTTTTTTACATATTTTGAATCAAATGATGCCATGTTGCAAGTTTTGTAAATTCCTGTCATCAATTAAACATTTTCCATAGGGCAATTTTACAGTGTTATTCGAATAAATTGACCTTTATTAGCTCAGACCTACTGTATATGTGATCATGTTATTGTTTAATTTAAGTATCACTTTATGTAATCACAGATATTTCTCCTACAATTCTTTAGGAGAAACTACAGTATTTGACAGAATGTAGATGATTTTTTGTAAAATTCTGTAGTTGGGGAAAAAACATCTCCTTGCTCCCACTCTCCACAACAGCTTTGGACAGTGTTCTTGTCAGAGGCTTACAATAAAGTTACAATAAGGTTACAATACAGTAAACATACTTTAGTGTGAATTTACTGTAAATATACATCTGTCTGAATCTGAGGGCTGCAGCAGCCTGTAGTCATATGTCATATCATGATACACCTAAAATGCCAACTATATAAATTACAATCGTTCTTTTAAAGCAGAACTAGTTTTGGTGTAAAGCTAGTGAGCTAGCTGCCAAAAAGACAGGTAAAACCTTGCAAATACCACCCAGAGCCTTAGCCTTATTGGCACTGCCTGAAGCTTTCTATCATGTGTCCTTTGGCAATATAGTCAGCAATGAGCTGTGAGAGGTTTTCTTTTTGCGGTATATGTTCCAGCCTGGGATGCAGAACTGCATAGTGTATATCCCGGATGGCTGTTAGGAATAAAACAACAACTCTATCTGTCCTTTACATGACCATACCATCATTATGAATTCAAATAGTTGCCTGATAAAAGCTATCAAAGAGTGTTGCTTTAAATAGCGTTGCTTAAAAAAGTGAACTTTTCTGGTTTTGTGCAGGGGGTAAAAATAGCAATATTCTGCAATCCAGTGATCTTCAGGACTCATTATCAGATTAACAGAAAAACAAATGACAAGTTTTAGAATAGCAACTGCTCTGCCTCTAACCAGAAAGCAGGGCAGAGGGTGGTGAAATCTGCCCAATGCATCACCCGTTCCTCACTCCCCTCCATCGAGGCCATCCAGGGCAAGCGATGCTTGCGTAAGTCGCACAGCATCATCAAAGTTTGTTCTCACCCCAATCACAGACTGTTTACCCCACTTCCCTCCGAGAAACGTTACAGGTCTCTCCACACCCGGACCAGCAGAGGTTCAGAGGAAGTTTCCTGCAGCTGTCACCCTACTGAACACTAACCCTGCACCTCGGTGACAACCAGCCAGCTAAGGGGGTGGCACTACCCTATCCCACCCTTAGCATTCTACTTATATTTACAAAATGTACAAACTGTAACTATTGTAACACACTGTAACCATATACATACCAATATTGTACTGCTCTTATAATGTTAATGGTATCATACTGTAGACTATACTCCTTAGTCAACTGTACATATCTGTCTATACTGCACATACTGTATACTTATTTTTACTATATGTTACTGTTTTACTGCACATACCTGTACTGTACTATCTATATTGTCCATACTGCATATCCATATTTATTCTGCTCTTATAATGTTACTGTTAATACACTGCACATATCCCTGCTGTAAACTATGCCACTTGCTTAACTGGACAACAGTCTACACTGCACTATATCTTATACTGTTTACACTGCACTACCTGTTACACTGTTTTCATTTTGCTTTTTTTGCACTTCTGGTTAGATGCTAACTGCTTTTCGTTCGTTGTCTCTGTACTTGTACTCTGCACAATAATAAAGTTGAATCAAATCTAATCTAAACAGAAGTGAGTATGACTATGCCCATTGGTGGAATTTGAGTTTATTAGACTTATTGGAAGAATTGAACTAAAAATATTTTCTCAGTAAGATCACTGCATATGTCATAAGTGCTATAACAGACCAATTTTACCTTTGTGATTATTAAGGTCATTTCTAATAACTGATTTACAAGTGGTGTTCCACCCTGTTGCTGTTCAACACAACAGAATTCAACCACAGAGGGGCAGCGTTTCATTCTTAATAAGAAATATATTCAATCAAGTGGAAATTTGCTTTGAAAGGTTAGCATGGGGTTAAATCTGACTGAATGCTATTTTGGTATGAGTGGATGTTGGCGAACACAGCGAATGCCCAATTTCAATTATCACTTACAATGTAATCATCCACCTACAGTAGGCCAATCATTTCAAAATATTAATGGACTTTTTGTAAGCTATATAACAACGATAATAATAGTAATAATAAATAGTCCACTAAATTTTCACATATATGTTTCCTTCTGCTATTTTAAGACGTTTACGCACAGGTGCGTGTGGCACAGAGATGGGATATGACCGCCACACATGTTTATACCTCGGAAGACAGCATTTTAAAAGGTTTTAAAACTCAGCGGTTGTATGAGACAGTCACGGTGAGCTCCGCCCATGATGCATGTGCTTCGCCGCCCCCCTCGCCTCCCCCTTCCTTATCGCACGCCGTGTTTTGCATAAAATGTGTGTCAGTAGGGCAGCGCTCTCCCTGGCACATGCAGAGTGCACATGCAGTAGGGCTTTACTGCACACGTCCCACGGTCGAATAAGCGCGTCTAGCTCACCGTGGCATTAGACACCGGCCAATGAAAATGCACGAGAGAATGAGGGAGGGAGACAAGCAGAGGAGTTCAAGGGATAGCCTACCTAAAGTGAATGCGTTAACCGGCTGTCATAGAGATAACAGAAGTTGAAGGGGTATTCAAGTCAGTCACTTCCTAATAGTGGTCAGGGTGAGTGTGTGTTTTTGCTCAGTTCAGCCTCCGAGGACCTTGGATGCCAAAGCACCGAACGGTCGTTCTTCATATGCAGTAGACTACATCTACTACATCACCTCAACGCGAATCCTACAGAATTTCATAGTTGACAAAGAGCAGACGCGGCACAGGTGGCTTCACCTGAGACACGACTTTGAACTCACAGTTTCTGCTATTCACGGAGACGTTTTTCTATATCAGCGATCTGCCGCGCCTAACTCATGCCCTGTGCACAAAGCTGTTTCAGACTTTTTTTTGGAAGGCGTTTCATGCACATCTATTTAATGACATTCTCACCTGTTTCAAGTAAACTTCATTGCATGCCATTTGCGACAAATAGACTGCTCTTTTGAAATCAGCAACCGTATAAAGAACTTTATATATCCGAGGCACAAGATGGATAACAGTCCTGGTAAGTTTAACTGCTATTAATGGTGTTGTTATTGAAATCATTGTTCACCTTTAAAAGCCTAACTTTGTTGTTGTTGTTACTGATTAATAGTCATCTTGTCATGTTGCGCATGAATGCATTCTTGACAGTTTGTCTTCACTAGAGATGTTTTTGGTTTGTGTCTATTTCATTATTGCTATATAGGCTGGCATAAGGTATGTGGTCTATCAGTAGCTTAAGACTGCTGAATTCACAACCCACTGGAGAATGTCATGTACAAAATCAGCATTTCAGAACTCAGGACAGAGTTTGTGTTTGTGTCGTAACCTAGTGACAATGACCAAGTAAGTTATAGGCTAGATATCCAAAATGTTGACGCATCACAGGGTGCAGCCTAAATGAATCATGAGCAATCATGAGCTGTCAAATCCTTGATTCCAGTCTGAATGGTAGGCTAGGCTACTGCTCCCGGACGGCATAGACTGCACGCTTGGATTATTTACTTCCTGTCTCTACATGAAAACAAACTCACGTGTTGCACAGACCAGTCTCACAGACCAGCAAACATTGCCTATACACTTGCACGCTCTGAGGTAGAGCCTGTTCAAAACAAATTATTTGATAAACGATACTAGGAGGCTGATTATATATATATATATTAGATTTAGTTTAATAGCCTATTCCATTTCAATCAGCCATTCCAGCCAGTACAATATGTGAAGGTGTTGGCGCGTTAACTTTCAGCCATTGGAAACTTGATTTGAAACTGTTCATATTAACTTTCTCTTTTCCTGGGAGGCTGACAAAGTCACAACAGCCATGTAGGTTAATGTAGCTTACTTCAGGCAAGCTGTTCAGGTCGCAAGTACGACATTTAAGCTGCTTAGGCTATGTGATAGTGTTTCCCATGGGAGGCAATCCAAGGCTGCTGACGCGTTGTGCACCTAGGGCGCTCCTGGGTTAATTGACTAGTGATTCATTTACAAGAGCTGCAGTCACGTTCCTCCGCAGGTGATTGGAATATTGTCCCATGTTGAACTGGGCGCATCTTTTACACTCAGATGAACTGACTAAAACTCTGAACCGGACATGTGATTCCAGTGCGTTTGCTACAGTGATGCCAGTGCGTTTGCAACCCAACAGACCATCGAAACAAATTTCGGAGTAAAATAAACAATAGGCCTATTATAATATAAGTATAATCAATTATGATGATGGCTTAGCAAGCATTCATACATAGGCTGTTATCACGTAGGCTACACATAAGCACAACTGTTTGGACAAACGGTCCTGGAGCTGACCTGACCAAACAATATATTATTTGTGGTGTAAGATATTGGAAAAGTCTGTCATAGGTTAAGGATTGTCTACTTTAGATAAAGTTTCTCTTATCAAAAAGTAAAAGATAGCGTTGACCCACAATCACAATGTAGGCTAACCAACTCTGGAGGCAGATGGTACTTTAACCTTTTCATCCATTTATAATTCCCAATTTATTACAGCATGTAGGTTAAAATACCACGTATTTTCTGTGAAGAAGGACATGGAGAAGAGAGACAGAAGATTCTGTTTACACATGATTATACAACGTATAAATATAAGGGGCTATGGGGAAATGCCTAATGAGTAAGGTACCAATGGGAAACCAATTCAGCCTCCACCCCATTTATCTCTGCCTATATCTAACATCCTGCACTGTTCAATTGCCCTGTATAACAACAGCAGCAGTTTTTCTGGGGTATGCCTAAGGACCACGGATACTGGTGAGATCGCAAACTAATGCCTTCGCACAGACGCAGATTCGCCCTCACGTGCATGCACTTGCTCTGCCGCGTGCGGCGCGTGATATCCTACCCTCCCCCATTGGTTCTTTCACACACTTGTGTTTCATGCCGCCCGCGGTGATGTGAACGTAGGAGGTTGGTCAGTGGGTCAGCGATTTCATGTATTAAAAGTAGCCTAGCTCCAGCTCACGTTTCCCCGGCTCATGCAGTTTGTTTTGATTTGAAAGCAGATGATCACGTTTGCATCATCTAGCCGGCACAGACTAGGCTACATTCAACAATATTCGCTTATGATCTATCCAGTATAGTATATTATAAAGACGCATATTTTCATGAATTTATGGACGTTGTATTTTCGAACAGCCAGATTCTCTTCGACATATAGTGGTCATCATTTCTTATTGAAATGTGATGCCAGTAGAATATATTATCAACTTAATGAACTGGGCAATTATAGAAAAATCCAAAAGTTCTGGACAGCATGACACTGCATATAATTTGGTGTAGTGACCCAAACAAGCTTAACTGGGAGAACACATTGTCCAGATTTGAAAGTTAAAGTGATATTTGGGGATAATTATGACAGTTTTACTGCTGTGCTCTTGTATTTTAATGTTTGTTTGTTTTGTCTTCACACTCATTTCCACTCATTGTGCCAAGTCTGACTGGGGCAGCAGTTCATGATATGAATGGACAAACTGTGAGTTCCAGACACTCACAGGTTGCTATCAATCCTCCCTATATTTTGCACTGTGATGTGACTGGGCAAAAAGCAGCAACCTTGAGACATGGGTTAAGTCTGGGTGAGGCTTGGGAAGCATGCACTAGCGCAAGGGCAGGGTAGTGGAGCTGGGAAGGGGGAGAGGGGATTACTGCACCCGTGCAGTCCTCACGTTCCTCTGCCTGCCTCTACTCTGAGGCAGATTACCGGCTGCATGGGTAGACTAAGCTGCTGAGATCTGCTGATTCCTCAATTAACACTAGTTGTTTTCACTGGCTCCAGTGCAGCTGGGCACTGGCTTGAGCATAGACATCCTGTTAGCCTAGTAGACGTTGCACAAGGCATTCACTCAAGCATGTCTTCTCAGTAGGAATAGTCACATGCTCACTACTTATACCACCTGACCACATCCAACTTGTAGTCAAAAATCACCAGTTTCTCAGAATACAGTTATTTATTGAGAGCTGAAGGCCCCATTAAATGTTATTCATTTATAGGTAAATGGCCTCTAGTACATGCCCTGTGTAAGTGGCAAGTCCAATAAAAATAGTGTTTGTAAACGAGGCAGCTTCCTCTCTACTATCATTCATTGACTAACGTTCCATGGTCACTCTTTTTTTTACTGCATTGCTATTGTCGTAGAATCTCTTGAAAGTACAGTATCTCACATGGACTTCCGCAGGTGCACGAGGCAGTGTGTGTGGTTGTGTATTTAGTCGAGGTCATAGGTTCTGGGCGGGCTATTAGTATCAAAGTCAGATATGCCCCTGTTGTAAAGTTGAGCTCTTCAGTGTGTCAATAATAAATCCTCCCACGTGCTGGCTGAAGGATTAGACGAACACTTCAGCTAAACAAATGCCATGTGCAGCACGAGGAAAGCCTGGAGAGGAGGGGTGGAACAGTCGGAATGTTTTGAAATATGTTGTTGTTTCAAATAAAAGCAATGCAGTATGCCATATAATGGTTAACAACTGCATGCACGCATTTCCCCATTATATAGCCTACAGAAGAGCACGTGACTTGTAGACAAAATGTAGTCCAAATAAGGAAATTGTTTTCATATTTTAACATTCTTCTTAGGTATTTTTATATGGCCTGAAGGGCTCTGAATGAACAAGCTAACTGTTTTAAAAAAAAAAAACAATTATAGGCAATTAAGTGTAATATATTAAATATGAAAATTATTAATGTGGGGAAGGAGGAAAGTTGTCATCTGTGTCTCTTGGATTTGGACTCTTTGGATTTATCCAATTTGCCAGGGTTTGTTCCAAAAGTCAAAGTAGTGAAGCACATTCCCCCAAAACGTGACTCTAGTCTCTTTCAGTCCTGGCACTGTAACTGTATTCAATAACACAGCATCCTTGGGCGTGCCGCTGGTATTATGGCAGTTATCACAACTCTGACTTGTGATTGTTGTAGTAGATGTATACAACACGAGACTGCGGATTTTCGTAAGGCGGAAACCGTGTCAGGAGTGCATGTGAAGCAGCGGTCAGGTGTCATGTTGTTCGCTGGCGCTGGGCAGTATGCCATGGGAGCTGAGCTATTATTGGAGCGAGGGAGGCAGCAGACCTCGCAGACACGTGAGGCCGTGTCTCAGCCCATCCACAACGCACGAGCAGAGCAGCGACACGAAGAAGAAGATGCGGCATCGGCGTACCCAAACAAACAAAAAAAAACCTGCGGGAGACCTTAACAAGCAGCCGGTTGTTTTAAGGCAACACGTGAATACCGAAATCTGGCTTTTCACCAACTAAAAAAAAAAAAATGCGAAACGCGCCTGCAGTTGGTTGGCGTGAGCGCGCGCGCGCTCTGTTGCTGTGCTTCCAACATTATTTTTAGCGACTGCGAGTCGACTCAACGAGCATGAGGCAATGAAGCTGAATGTATTTGCTCTCCTGCCGGTCAGAGGTTGTGCAATATTATATCACTTAAACATTCTTAAGACCTCAATGACCCACCAGTGCCAACTATGTTTTGCCTACCTCTTTACATAGTCTATTAATAATTTTACACAATACATTTTAAGACTGTAGCTGCTCCAAGGAACTGATGAAAGCCAGGAGACACAAGATCATTAAATGCTTGTTAAGTTGGACATAAAACACAACTTCCATGCTTCTGTAATGCTTAAGGCGACAGTCCATACTGAAGTCTTGACTTATGCCATCTCAGAAGTGGTCTTTGTTACTGTGAATTCAGTCTTTGTAGGCTTTGCTATTGATTATGCATTTTGGAGATGGTGATTTAGTGGTGTTCTCCATTTTGTGTGTGCAGGGAGTGTGATCCTTTACGCCGGCTCCTCTGGCAGCTCCAGCCCCAGCCCTGGCAGCCCTTCCAGTGGATACCAGACCCAGTCTCCCTCATCCCACTCCCAGCCCTCATCCCCAGACGAGGTCACCTTCACCGAGATTGGGGCCTTGAAGCAGCGGGGTTTGAATGGGGGCCCTCCACTCTCTCCCAAGCTGGTCTTCCAGTTCCCAGAGATCTACAACAATGCCCCCAGCTCGGCTCCTGCTCAGAACACCTACTCCCACCCAATTGCTAGCAAGAGGTCATGCACCTTCACTGGGACTTTCACGAGTAAGTGCCTCATGTTGTCTCCTCTCCATCTCTGTCATGATCCTAATCTCATGTTTTACCTACACTGCAAAAAATCCTAGAATTCAAAATCTAAGTGAGATAAATTATTTTAAGTAGTATTTCCACAAATCAAGAAACTTGCAAGATTTGTCAACAGAACAAGAAGATTTTCACTTATAACAAGGTCAAAAGAGTGCAAAAAAAGTGCAAAAATGTCTTGTTATACGCAAATATTAGAAAAATAAGTATATATTCCCCTGATTTAAGCTTATTTATCTGACTTAGATTTTAAATTCTAGGATTGTTTGCAGTGTAATGTTGTAACAAGCATGAGTCATACCACTAATAATACTGCTTTCTGCATTCTGTGATTCACTTGCCATCATTTTTGCCCTGTCGTGATCTGTTTTCTGTGTGTATCAGTTCTTTCTGTATGGTTGACTGATGGCAGTGTTATCTAATGGTGCATTTCTTTCTGGGTTTGTGCAGAGACCGGAGGAATGGTGCTGCTCTGTAAAGTGTGTGGTGACATTGCCTCAGGGTTCCACTATGGCGTGCACGCTTGCGAGGGCTGCAAGGTAAGACAGGCAGGCAGATGGACTGACACTGTTAGAGAGACTGCAAGAGCCACTCAGTTTTCTTTCATTGTGGTCTCATGCATCTCATTATCTTTCACTATCTGTCAACAGATCTTATGATGGCTGTGCCAATGTTTTTCATCTCACGCACTCTCTCTCTCTCTCTCTCTCTCCTCTGCAGGGTTTTTTCCGTCGCAGCATTCAACAGAACATCAACTACAAGATGTGTGTGAAGAACGAGAAGTGCCTGATCATGCGCATGAACCGTAACCGGTGTCAGCACTGCCGCTTCAAGAAATGCCTTGGTGTGGGCATGTCTCGAGATGGTGAGAGTTCTGGGTGGGAGGATGTTAATATGTCGCTGCTCTAGTAACCAGCACTAGCCGCCAGTAGCTATCATCAGAGAGAGGGGGGAGGGGTGCAGCATTCAGCTGGCTTCCTCTACTTTTCCTCTCAAACCCACTTTCAGTACTCAGTTGTTAGCACAGTTTAGCAAGTTCTTTTGGCTAATTTGGGCACATCGCTTGTCTTTCTTTTGCCCTCTGCAGTCTCTTCTTCTCTTTGCTCTCTTTCTCTCTCTCCCTCTGCCTCTCCCACCTTGCATCAGCTGTTTTGTCCTCCCTCTCTCCCTGATCCCCAAGCTCTCTTTCCATCGTGCCTTTTCTGAGACAATGATGTATGAGGGTAGGAGGTGGGCAGTCCCTGAAGCTATCTGTCTTCTGGAAAACTGCAGCAAACACAGGGATTATTTTGGGAAACTGGAGCATCTAGCAGCTTGATTACCCCAAATTGCCCTCATAGCATCTCAAGCAATTAATGCCAACAATTAAGCAAGAGATGCAGAAATATTAAAACATCCACCCAGTTTCCGTGCCTCGTGTTGCCTCCGTGCATCATCTTTTCAATTGTGACACCACACAAAAGTACAACAAATTATCCCCTTATGCTAATGAATGTAGCAAAAAATGAGATGACCCAAAAAAAGCAACACAAAACCAAATGACACCAGTATACTTTGCACATTGTGACCTACTTTGTGTGGTTTGGTTCCCCCTCCTGTTCTCGTCAGTATGGCTTGCACTTCACCCAGCATCAGCTGTGCATCACATTTTGTCTGCGTTAAAGCGGTGTGCCCGTGGAAACAGAGGTGGGCGAGACACTTCGCATAGCATTGGTGCAGATATAGTGATGGCAGTGAATGTGCATTCGGTGGACAAGGAGGGGCAAACCAGATCTGCAGATAAGAGAGGCATGCATTTATTTCACCCGTCTGAAACAGAGAAAACAATGTCAAGAAGCCACAGCCTAGAAACCCCTTTTTTCTCTTACACTCATTGCAAAAACAGGAAGCCCTAATTCAACTGCCAGCAACCCACAAGAAAGCAGACGCCTTGATTTGAGTTTGAGATTTGAGTTTTTTGATGCAGATGTGAGTGACAGTTGACATGATGGCACAGTTTCCCTTCCACGGGCAGCATTCTAGTGAAGTCGAGGAGTTGCTTCCTCTTGTTTCCGCTGATGCCCCCAAAACAGTAACCCTGCTAGCAATGGGCACAATGGAGCCTGATCCTCTGTTGTAACAGTTGTTGTTACAGTGTGTATTGTGGAACAGGGCCAATCTAAATGTTGCAAACATTTGAAAGGGAAAACCCTTTACGTCAGTATTGTGAAGTGTCAAGTCAGGTGTATATTACTAACCACTAACCACACCTGCTCTCTGTATCAAGAGCTTGCTAGTGTCCTTATTCCCACAGTTTACATACTAAACTAATATGTTATTATTTTTTTAGTAGTAGCAAAAATGGTGGTAGTAGCAGTACTACTTGTATTATCACTATTATCATTATTATCATCAATTATTATTATTATTAGTAGTAGTAGTAGTAAAGTTAATGTTATTGAAAATGTTGCCTGAAAAAAAATCAAATAATTTTAGACAGAGGCATCCACAAAGTATAAATAATGGAAATGTAGACATTTGGGCTGTAGTAAATAAGCAGTTAGTTGTTCCCACTTGCAAAATTCAGGATCTCTTTCTCCGAGTACACACACACACACACACACACATACAGAGCGAGAAGTCACCCTACACTTGCACCTGTCTACTCCAACTCTCGGTGCCTTTCTCTTTCTGTCGATGTCCCATTTGCCTGCTTCAGTGTCCAACTTGGCGCTTCACCCTTGGCTGCCTGACCCGCTGCATTCAGTCCCTGCTTCTGAAAGGCCCATTACTCTTAATTCCCCATCCCAGTGTTCAGAGCTGACCCACTGCCCTACTTACTAGACAGGAGATGGTGCAGTAGGAGGAGAGAGAGGAGGAGAAAGAGGAGGAGAAAGGCCAATGGATAGTGGGGGATGCAGCATATGGAAGAGAGAGGGTTGCTATTTTTATCCAGGCCAGCTGACAGATAGATTCTTGGGGGTATGGTGTCCACCACTAGACTTGCAATCCAGTTAAGAACACAGACATGCATGCAATGGACCTGATAATAAGCATCCTTATGTGCTCAGTGGTTGTGCATCCTGTTAAATACCATCTCCTCAGGGCCTTCAGTTCATAAGAGAGGCATATGGGAGTTAAACACATTATGCAGTACTCTATTGATCTGTAATTCCTAGCATATAACATTGAAATAACATATATGTATTTATTTGGCTTTGCATTTGAGATACAGTATATAAAACTAGAAATGAAATCAAAATGTCTAAATGTGGTCATTGTTTCTCCACAGCGGTGCGTTTTGGACGTATCCCAAAGAGAGAGAAACAGAGGCTGCTGGACGAGATGCAGAGCTACATGAACAGCCTGAACGAGTCCGCCTCCATGGACGTGGAGCCCTCCACAGCGCAGGAGGCGCCACTCAGCCCTGCAGAGAGCCAGTCCAAGGAGGCCATCGGCGCCATCTCCCGCGCCTACCAGGACATCTTTGTGAGCACTCAGGACCGGTTGAACAAGCGCGTGGAGCTGGGCAGCACCAACAGCACCCCAGCCTACTTCCAGAACAACCCAGTACCTCAGGACGCCAACCACCATGGCCATGCCAACTCAGCTCCCGCATTCCATTCCACCGCCTCAGTAGGGTACGTCGTCCCGGCTGCCCGCTGTCCTGTCGCTCCCAGTGACAAGAACTGCCCCTTCTCCTCCTCCATGGACAACAGTGGCTACAGCTACTCAACTCCATCCAATCAGAATCGCTGCCCGTCCAATGTGGAGCCACACAAACAAGCCAGTGCAACCAATCCGCACCATTATAACCACTCCTCGGCACAGCCCCAAGTACAAGGGAACACTTGTCCCTGGAAGCTAGCCACTGGCTCTAAAGTGTTGGTGAGTATTTCAAAGAGTATTTGTTTGGTATTCATGGCCCTTTGGCTTATCCCTGACCCCTACCACGTGCCATCTCCTAACCTTTCTACTGTTTCTTCCCCAGGCCTGTCCCCTGAACGCATGCCCCATGTCTGCTCCAGGCACTTCTAGTCAAGAGGTTTGGGAGTCCTTCTCACAGTGCTTCACTCCAGCTGTGCGTGAGGTGGTGGAATTTGCCAAGGGGATCCCTGGCTTCAAGGACCTCTGTCAGCACGACCAGGTCATGCTACTCAAGTCAGGCACCTTCCAGGTGAGGCATTCTCGCACATCTTATACACTTTCATGTGTATTTATCCCCATTTACTTATTAACCTGTTGAGGAATGAATTATTTTCCTGGTTCCTTCTAGAATTCTATGCAAACAATCTATAGTTTCAGTGTTATGCACTGTGTTATGCACAGCCTTATACAGTCTATGGGGAAAATCTCTAAGGGTAATTGTCATAATGTGGAACTCTTGGTTCGCGAACATTCTAATCACATATTTGTGACTGTACTCCTCAACAGGTTAATGTGGATGGGGATTGTTTCTCCTTCAGATCACACCTCACACTCTTTTTCTTTCCTTGTAGGTGCTCATGGTAAGGTTCTGCTCCCTGTTCAACCCAAAGGACAGGACAGTGACTTTCCTGAATGGGAAGACATACCCTCTGGCCACCGTGCGGGCACTTGGCATGGGCTCCCTTCTTGACGCCATGTTTGAGTTCAGCGAGAAGCTGGGAGCTCTGGGCCTGGAGGCTGATGAGATGGCTCTCTTCATGGCTGTGGTGCTGGTCTCAGCAGGTGAGAAATGAAAGAACAAAAACTGAGAGCTTCAGTCAGCGAGTTCTGCTTAGAATTAAACCAATGCTCAGGAAGTGTAGTAGACGAAAGGGTTCAAATGCACTTTATAAAGACTTATAGGGCAATTCCACAGAAAATTGACTTTTTGTCCATAACGCCAGTGAAATGCCTTGGCATTTGTATGATGTGAATGATAACATTCATTTTTTGTGCATTTTTTTCATGTACATTCTTCAGCCAAAAATAGCAAATGCTCAAATTTCATGTAATCATTCACATCGTACCGTACCATCACATTTTACTGGCGTTATGGATGTTACAAAAAACGTTTTCCATGGAATTGCCCTATGACTTTATGAAGTCTAAACATCTCCACTTATATACATGTACAGTACATATGAATAACACCTCTTCTTTTTTGCTGCTGTTCCTTTTGGCAGACCGCTCAGGCATCCAGGATATCAGCTCTCTGGAGCAGCTTCAGGAGGGTCTCATTCGTGCGCTGCGGTCCCTGGTGACTCGGCGTCGCCCTGACGACAGTGCCGTCTTCCCCAAGCTGCTGCTGCGCCTGCCCGACCTGCGCACCCTCAACAACCTGCACTCCGACAAGCTGCTGGCCTTTCGCATTGACCCATGAGTCCACTCAGAGGGGCTGAGGACAAGGTGCCTGGGCAGCTCAGCACTTCTCCAGGGGCAGGACTTCCCTGGTGTGGAGGGAGAACGGTGTTTTCCTTGAAGATAGGGTGGCAAGAATGATTGTGCTCCCCTAAGCACATGTCTGAGAAGCATGGAGAAATCGGTCAACAAGAAGGAGGACAGGAAAAACAGCGACTGCATTGCTGTCCCAGCTGGTTTGAGACATGTGTGTAGATCGCACATAGAGACATCTGTATTTTCAAGGCTTCTTCAGATATCGTTAATCCTTTAGGGCATTGCCCTTATGACTCGCCATTGCACCCTCCAACAAACAAATCACCTCAAGCTCTCTTTAAGGGGGCTGATGTTGAAAACATTGGGAAGGGATGAACATTTCCATGCTATCACTCCTTAGCTTAAGTCTTCTCAAATCCTCTACTGACAATTTGGAGGGTACCACACTCCCGCCAAGAGACTTTAAAAGACCAAAAAAAAAGAATGCAGTCATCATCCTTTCCAACCTATTCCTAATGCCACATGTCTATCTAATGCACTAACACTTTCTGTAGGAAAAGAGCACAGTTATGAAACATAGGGACCATTCATGGTGCGTGTGTCTTTGTGCTTATATTTTAAGAGAAAGGGAACCTTGTACATAAGAGACTTTAAAAATGATAAGATACACTATGATCACATCACACCATGCTCCTGTGTCATACATTAACACTGTTGTGCTAATGTTAAATTGCACACTTTTACATACACTGAAGAGCACACAATGTCAACAACATTTAATTTTTGTGCAAAACACAATGTAAAGTGTTTTAGAGCCATTTTTTGCTGGGAATGAAATATGCCAACGTTTTTCATGTGTTCACTCAAGTCTCAGCACATAAGAGATTTCTCCTTATTACTCCTGTAATGCACCTGGCCCTTTAAAGAACAAACCAGCAAACATTGTATCTGTCTTGTGCATGTAAAATTATATAGAATATTTTTGGTGGGGAAAAGATCTTTTAACTTGTGTTTCAACCTTCAAATCTAAACAAAAGATATGAGATGCCAAGATTTCAGTGACAAACAGTGTTCCTTTTGGAATAGGCATTGTTTGTGGATAAGGAAACAATCATATTTAAAGTACAAAAGTTTGAGCACATCTGCTTTAAGCATTGTCCTTCATGAATGTCTACGCTTCATACAGAACCTTAATTCATTCCGTTTTTACTGGAAAGTCTTAGATGGATTGGTTGATAATCTTCACACAATTAGTGGCTTTCCCAACCCAGAGAATATCTACAAAATTTACATAGAAGAGTGTTCTAACACTTTGTCATATCACAATGATCACATTTACCATCTTGACACTTCAAACACTGAACTATGCAATTCATGTATTTTTTGTTTTAGATGATTATCGTGTAAAGCATAGAACACCATAGAAAACATGTCAAGCAGAGTGCTCAAGCTTTTGTCTGGCAGGCTATTGAATGTGCAATGATCCTTCTTGTGTGAAGGAAACCTTTCACATCATCAGATGACAAGGTTCTCCAACTTTATAACTCACAGAAACACCAGCACTTTCGTTGCCTCCTCCACGATACTGAAATATATGAGATAAGGCAAGGGGCTGAAGAGAGGAGAGAGAATGATCAAATCAAACCTGATCAGTCATGACCAGCTTTTTTGCTGTTTTGATTATTGTTATTTGATCCTATTGTACATTTTGTAAATTGTTGTCCTTCCATAGAAACCATATAAAGATGAAATTTTATCTTATCCATTGCATCATTGTTTCTTCCTATATATATTGGTATTTCACATGATACTGTTGAGTGGGAACTGAAGTTAAGAGTCAGGCACATTTAAGAGGAGTATAAGTATAAGTATATATACTCTTTTGATCCTGTAAGGGAAATTTGGTCTCTGCATTTATCCCAATCCGTGAATTAGTGAAACACACACAGCACACAGTGTACACACAGTGAGGTGAAGCACACACTAATCCCGGCACAGTGAGCTACCTGCATCAACAGCGGCGCTCGGGGAGCAATGAGGGGTTAGGTGCCTTGCTCAAGGGCACTTCAGCCGTGCCTACTGGTCGGGGTTCGAACCGGCAACCCTTTGGTACAGGTCTGAAGTGCTAACCAGTAGGCCACAGCTGCCCCAAGGACCTTGCTGCACACTCAGTGGTCAACATCATTATCATGGCATCATCATCAAATATTAGGAAAGTGTCCCTGTAATACAATCTCTTTCCCTTCAATACAGTCTCTTTACACAGGTGGACAAGCAGTATAGGGAAGGAAGTGATGGATGCACATGCACGTGTTGGAAGGTCGTCAACCGCCATTCCCAAGGCCATTTTTGAGAAAAATGGGACACTAACAGACACTTAGTGTCCACATTTATTTTTAGAATACAGGTCTGTTTAAACTTGGGTAGAGGCTGGGGACAGATAAAATGCTGAAAAAACAAGAGGTCATCTGACAGAAAGGTTCTGCGAAGCCTTTAATAGCCCAGTGTGACTGGCCACTCAAATATGGAATAATACACATGACACCTGACAACATACACCATAACTGATTTGGGGGCAGGCATGACCTACTGGTTAAGGCTTCGGGCTTGTAACCAAAGGCTTGCTGGTTTGATGCCCGGCCAGTAGGAAAAATGTGGGTGAGGGAAGTGGCACTTACGCAAGGCACTTAACCCCTCACTGTTCCCCAAGCGCCGCTGTAGCAAGGCAGCTCACTGCTCTGGGTTAGTGTGTGCTTCACCTCACTGTGTGTTCACTAATTCACAGATGGGATAAATGCACAGACCAAATTTCTTGTATAGGCAAAGATCGGTTGTCTCAAAATTAAAAAATAACTATAGAACAAAAGCATAACAAAGACACTGTGAAGTGTATAAAGTATGTTGTAAATGGTAGATGAATCCTTGAGTGCATCCTCTCTAACTAGGATTCTTCTCATAATGTCCAGCCCATATATATAGGGCCAGGCAAACTTTTGCTTTTAACTCTGGTTCCTCTTTTTCTTTATAGTGGAGAGTTCCAGTGAGCTGCCATACCAGCATACATTAGCTCCCACAGCTCAGCTAGAGTCTAGTGCAATAAAACATCAAACCTCTTCCTTCTACGTCAGTCACTGAACTACAGTATAATCAGTTTAACAAAATGTCAAGACAAATAAAAAAATAGAACTGAATGGCAAATTGTTTTGAGCTGATGCATCAAAGAAAAATAACTTGAATTGAATTTATAAAATTGAGAGAAATGCAAAAAGCAACTTGATGACAAACATCAGATGGTGCCGAACATGACGAATTATGCAGACACCAATGGCGGTGTGACAGGAAACGGATAAGAAATGTGTGTGTGGGGCTTTTATGAGGTAATAAAAGGGCCTTTTATGCTTTCTATATTAACCCACATCCTAAAATAAAGCAGTAACCATTACAAAAAATATCTGCAGTGGTTAAACTGCGTTTTTATATTTATAGAATTGCAGCTTGCAGCTCATATCAAGCATTGTTTATTCAGGGGGAAATTGACTGAACATCAAGCTCTTTTACAGTAATGCCCTGAGTTTACAAACAAAGTCTAACAGAAAGAAGGTGCTGGAGGGAGCGATGTGACTCGCCAGCCTACCCATAACCCAGCACACTTATTTTAAATAATTATAATAAATAATAATAATAATAATAATAATAATTATTATTATTATTGGGGGAAAATTCACAAATTACAAAACATACAGAAAAAATACATGGGCATTGCGAATTGGTGACTCTCAGTGAACATCTGAACATTGTGCTCTTAAAACAGTCCATCGCAAATTTGGCAGTACGTTAACATGGGGTCAGGTCATATGCAGAAATGCAGTATTTTGGACATGAAAAAACTGCATTGCACTGTGCTTTACTGCAGAGATGCTGTATTTTAGACATGAAACTGCATTATACTTCAGGAAATCTGCAGTATAACTGCAGTTTTTGTCCCATAACAGGTCTAAAACAAAAAGCTGACCTTAAAAGTATGCAAAAAAAGTAATTCAGTACTGACAACCTAGCATCCTGTCATATGGTGATAGATAGCCAGTGGAAACCAGGTGTAACATGTACTTCACATAGTCATCCAAATTAATTTTGATGATACCCAAGCTATTTGCCCCATAAACATACGTCAAAAGTCAGTATAAATGCATTTACTGTAATCTTGCTTCTGAAAGGGGGGAATTGGCCTGCAGATAGTCAAAGGTCTAGAAAAAGTCTTTGTAAATGGCAGAAATATAAATTATATAAACAACACAATGACAAAATTCACTTGTTTCAGTTTACTTCCGGAAGTCAGGGGACCAGTTCAACTCTATAACATATTTTAAAAGGCTTAATATAGGAGTGGGACAAGAATTTGTTTAGATAGATAGATAGATAGATAGATAGATAGATAGATATTGGGAGATTATCCCATTCCTATATTACAGTAAGCCTTTTAAAATATGTTAGAGTTGAATTGAACTGAAACAAGTGAATTTTGTCATTGTGTTGTTTATCATTTATAGAGTTGAATTGGAAAACAAATGCCAACCTGTCACTAAACTGCTTGATCAACACGTCTTTTATCTTGAGATGAAGATAGCAGAAAAATAAACCATTAAACGGCTACTCTTACAATCCCATCACCAGATTTAAAGCTTCAACATATACTCTAACAAGAAACTGACCCAACCAGCCAGAGCCTTAAAAGAGCCTACGGCTCTGCTCTGCAGTCAACCAAAGCCGGCTCTGCAGTCAACGATGTTAGGATGCCATCCTGTGGTGAAATATAGACATAGTCGTAAATAAATTTGGTTAATATTTTTTTCATAGTGATTATTATCGTCATCAACATGTAAGAACGGAAACAACAATAAGGAAAAACACATAAGAAAAATTACCCCAAAAAATCACCCTCGAAAACTAGCAACATTTATTCACGTCTTCTTGACCAACCATAGCCTACGTCATCACGCAATTGCTCGTTCCAGGAAGTCAGCTTGCTGGATGCACAAATGTGTTATCCATTAGTCGTTAACTCTTGATCGTTTTTTGTTCTAACCAGTAGTTCCTGACATGGGGTTTTAAAAGCAAGATTTTCTTTACAGTTCACTGCAAAAATGCTGCTCGCGATAGATCTTCTGGTAAGGCAGTTTCCTCCCAGATAATATAAGGTTATCAGGATAGGAAGTGACCTGCATGCCAACAACACAAGGACCACGTAGCTTTGTAATGTAGTACTACTAGCAAGCATTCGCTTATGTAGCATTTATGTAGTTAGGCTAAGCTTGGTGTTGTGGTATGTAGTCAGTAGAGCCCATAGTCCTTTGCAAACTTGATGGCTAAAGGGCATAATGTGGAGTAATGTAGGCTAACGTTACGTTGTCGACCATCGCATAATATTAGGCTACTACTAGCTGCCTTGTTATAGATAACTTGGACCCTCATGGCTGAATAATGCCTTTATATTAGTTTTAAGAAAGTATTGATATGTTGTTCACATTACTTTCATATCACTTGTCTGAAGAACTGTTTTGTTTTGTCCTTCCACAGTTCCCAATGGAGCCCCATCGAACAAGATTGAGACAATGAGAAGATTAACACAGACAACTGACTGACAATCTGAGGAATCCCTTTTTCTTTGAGTGACTGATACTGACTGGCAGCATGTTTGTAACTGCCTATTTCGCACTTGTGGTTTTGGCTGGCCTCTGCATTGGTCTAGAGCTTGCTTCTCGTCGACTGTCACCACAACAAGCAGCCACAACCACCGTCGCCAACCCTGCATTCTGCCGCTTCCAGTCTCTCTTCCTGCGGGGCTACCTGCTGGCCCTGTGGGCAGACTGGCTCCAGGGCCCCTACCTGTACAAGCTCTACCGCCACTACAGCTTCCTGGAGTCTCAAATAGCCATACTGTATGTGTGTGGGCTTGCTTCTTGCATACTTTTTACCCCTGTGGCCGGCTGGCTCCCACAAGCCCTTGGCCGCAGACGCACCTGCCTGATTTTTTGCCTGGTGTACTCGGCCTGCTGCATTACCAAACTGTCACGGGACTACTTTGTGCTCATCCTTGGACGCATCCTAGGCGGCCTGTCCACCTCCCTGCTGACCACTTCCTTTGAGTCTTGGTACATCCACCGGCACGTGGATGTTCATGACTTCCCTAAGGAGTGGATCCCGGCCACCTTCGGCAAGGCGGCTAACTGGAACCACGGCCTCGCTGTCTGTGCCGGGCTTGTGGCCAACCTGTTTGCGGAGTGGCTGGACCTGGGTCCGGTGGCGCCCTTCCTGCTAGCCATCCCAGCCCTGGCAGCCTGCGGCTGGGTGGTGCTGACTGACTGGGGCCAGGAGGAGAAATCGGAGGGCGTTGAGGGCCGAGATAAGAATGGGCCCCTGCTCGGCGCCCCCCACACCGGACTGTCCTCTGCGGCTGGACGCTCGTCGGGTCGGGCGCGCTTCTGGCGCAGCTGCCTGGAGGGCCTGCGCTGCCTGCGGTCCGACCGGCGCGTGCTGCTGCTGGGCGGTGTGCAGGCGCTCTTTGAGAGCGTGCTGTACATCTTCGTGTTCCTGTGGACGCCTGTGCTGGACCCGCACGGGCCGCCGCTGGGCATCGTTTTCTCTTGTCTGATGGCGGCCGGCCTGGCGGGCTCCATCCTCTTCCGGCTGGCCACGTCCACCCGCTACCGGCTGCAGCCCGCTCACCTGCTGTGCCTGGCCGTGCTGCTGGCCTTCTTCTCCTTCTTCATGCTCACCTTCTCCACGGCTCCCGGGCAGCCGCGGCCCCACGAGTCCCTGCTGGCCTTCCTCCTGCTGGAGCTGGCCTGCGGCCTCTACTTCCCGGCGGTCAGCTTCCTCCAGGGCCGCGTGATTCCCGTGGAGCTGCGCGCTGGCGTGCTGGCCTGGTTCCGGCTGCCCCTGCACCTTCTGGCTTGCCTGGGGCTCCTGGCGCTGCACGGGGAGGTTTCGGGCACCGGAGGGGGGGAGGCAGGAGGGGGCACCCGGCACATGTTTGCAGGCTGCGCTGGCATGATGCTAGCCGCCCTGCTGGCCGTGGTGAGCCTCTTTACTCTAGGGAGGAACGATGCAAACCTTCGCCTGGAGGGCACTCGTGGGGAGGGAGAGATCTGATTATGATGAGCAGGAACTGCTGGGCGGAAGATGATGAGGACCATGAACTTCGGCTAATTATTGGTTTCACACATTTTTGCATCTGAGTTTCCCTTTGTTAGCCAGTGGTACACACATTAAAGATTTTTCTTTTTGTTATCTTACAGAAAAGCCGTATTTGTTTTATTGTACAAGCTCAAGTGTTATGCCGTATATTTCCATTTATATACAGATGATGTCAGTGAGAGTCACGCTGAGCGATCTCAAACAAATAATGTAACTCAGATAACATTTGGATACACAGAGAGTAATACACAGTGTTGCATAATCGCTTATTATAGTTCATGCATTGTCCTCAGAGCATATATGTTTAAGAGTGTGTCCATGAGAGGACCAGGCGGGGGTGATACATGCTACGTCACCGATTTTGATGAAACTTGGGTCCACCTAAAAACTCAAAAAGCCAAAATAGTACAAAATTTGAAACAACCCAGGGGGAGTTAGCCCCTGTCATTGTTTTAGGCCAAAAAAAATCAAAAAAAGGCCCAAAATTGCATAAAATGTTGACATCCCTCCTGCTGTCAGATTTAAACACAGCAAAGTAACAATCCATGGCATCAAAGGTCCATCCAAGGTTAGTTTAAAACTGGAGTTACAAGGCGTAAGGTGTGACGGGTGCCAGTCCAGGACTGCACATGTCCACTATGTCACATGCTTTTTGGCGAATACCCAAAAAATAGCAATATTCAGACCTGAATATCTCCGATGAGCAACCTCCTTTTTTCAAAATTATTTCTGCACATGAAAGGGCCATCTGTGGACTTCATAAATCAAAAGAAAAATGCTCGGCCGTTTTATTATTTTTTTTGTGGTAACCGCCTAAATAGTATGATCTAGCCAGTGGTTTGAAATACATATCTACTTTAATGATTGGTTGAAAAATAATGTTTAGGTCATTTATGGTGGACAAATGGAGATATATTATCATCAATTATGTCTGCTGATCAAATCCAAGCTACATTTAATGTCCTGAGTGTAATATATTCCTTAAGGTAGCTCAAAACGACATCATCGGGTGACATACACCAGTATACCCGTAGGTCTAATTTTTGCAAATGTGATATCTCCAACATATCTCAGGGCTAGAAACAGTCACTTGGAATCAAATAATAACTTGTAAGATTTTGATTGTCAAAGGTCAAGGTCACTGTGACCTTATGTACATCCCATTGTGGTGAATAAACCTCTAAAAATCCCTGACATAATTTCAAATGTGATACAAACATTCACACTGGCCCTTTCTGAAACCAATCCCTACCCACTCCCCTCAGTTACGGTGTGCACACAGGTGGGAATCCCCCTTACAGCTAAATCGAGTTCCCCATGTAAATGGGAAACACCTTGAGGGAGTTATTTTAAATTTAGCACAACTTAGGCCCTGTACACACATACCCAGATATTTTATGTTTGGGTCTTTAGTCCACACATAAACAGTGTTTTTGCCCACACAGATATTTTTTTAAAACCTTCTAAAGAGAATGCTGGTTTACTTGGATCTGTGGACATCCAAAATGGAGATTTTTACAAACAAGGATATAAGTATATACTCTTTTGATCCCGTGAGGGAAATTTGGCCTCTGCATTTATCCCAATCCGCTATTAGTGAAACACATACAGCACACAGTTGTTACTGTTACTTGTGAATCTGTTTCCATTGCATGCCATATGACCAGTGGTTAAAGTGGGATTTGGCAGGTGGGGGAACCCTAAAATCCAGTGTCGGTGCAACGGGGAAAAATTACTCACCATTGGACAACATATTGAGTATCGTGGTGTAGCAATACTTTTTGGACAAGAATTGATAGCTTCTTGGTCACCTCTGTACATGCGAAAATATACTCCCCATTTATTTAAACAATATCATCGCGCTGTATCGTTGGTATGAAAGAATATATTTATTATTGAATTATCCGAGGTGGCGGAACTGCGTTCCTCCCACTTTAACTTCTGCATATGACTGTTGTCTGCTGTGTTGGGCTAATGGAACAGTGCTAATGGAGTAATGCCAAGCTAGATTAACATTTTCCCATGTTAAAACCATTTATCACATGAAAAATAACAATGTTATTATCATGTGATAATAACAATAATAACAAGATGTGTTTCCAGGATATCATGTTCAAGTTGTAAAAATATTTTTTAGTGAATAGTGAAATAGTTTTTTTTTTTTGTGAGGTCACAGTAATATTGACCTTTCACCACCCAAATATAATCAGCAACAAAACTTCTGTTAGACTTTTTTGAGGACGGTCACTGAAAGGAGCTGTAACAAATATCGGAGGCTGCTGAAAAGGCAAGCCAATGGCTATGGCACTCACATGCTATTTGGGGTCATGTTGTAACCTGAATTGACTGAGACGCTGCTGCTGTGTTTCTGGAGTGGTAGTTGTTGGGCTTGCGTGTCGTCTGTTTATGTTGTTGATCAGATCATAAGTGTCCACAGTACTGAAGAGGAATGACTGGAGAATTTATGATATTGCTTGGTATGTTGGTATGTTGCTGATTGGATCATAAATGGCCATAGCAACAAACAGGAATGACTGAAGAATTTGTGACATTGGTTGGTAGTTGGTATCTAAATATTTGTTGGTATTTGTTGGTGTCTGCATCAAAGGCTTGCAGTTTGACTGGGTATGTTAATGATCAGATAATAAACCACCACAGCAATGAAGAGGATTGACTGAAGAATGTGTAGGTATTTGTGGGTGCCCACATCAAGGGCTTACAGTTGGTCTGGTTATGTTGGTGATTGGATCAGAAACTGTGGGAGCAAAGAAGAGGAATGACCAAAGACTTTGGTGGTACTTCTTGGTGCCCTCATTAAGGGTTGGTGTTTTGTTTGTTGTATAGTTGCTGATGGGATCATAAATGGCCACAGCAAAAAAGATGATTAACTGAAGAATTTGTTGGTATTTGTGGGTGCCCGCATCAAGGGATTGCAGTTTGCTTGGCTGTGTTGCTGATCGGATCATAAACGGCCATAGCAAAGAAGACAAATTACCAAAAAATGTGTTGGTATTGGTTGGTAGACAACCTATCATGAGTGTGGAGGGAGCTGGGTCTGAGATGCCAGATACCACTGTTGAGCCTTCTGGAGGTCACTGATGAATGGAAGACAAAAGTGCAAGTGAATATTTGTACCAAATTTGAAAAAAAAAACATTCCTACAGGCATTTATGATATATAATTTTCTCAAGAATGCAAAGTCCTTGACATTGACCTTTGACCACCAGATTCAAATATTTGTTATCTGTGAGTCAAAGTGAATATTTGTATCACATATGAAATTATGTCAGGGATTTTTTGAGATTTATCCACCACAAAGGGATATACATTAGGTCACAGTGACCTTGACCTTTGACCTTTGGCTACCAAAATGTTACAAGTTATTATTTGAATCCAAGTGACTGTTTCTAGCCCTGAGATATGTTGGAGATATTACATTTGCAAATATTGGACCTACGGGTATACTGGTGTATGTCACCCAATGATGTCATTTTGAGCTACCTTAAGGAATATATTGCACTCAGGACATTAAATCTAGCTTGGATTTGATCAGTAGACATGATTAATGATAATATATCTCCATTTGTCCACCATAAATGACCTAAACATTATGTTTCAACCAATCATTGAAATAGATATGTATTTGAAATCACTGGCTGGATCACACTATTTAGGCGGTTACAGTGACAAAAATAATAAAAAGTCCACAGATGGCCCTTTCATGTGAAGAAAGAATTTTGAAAAAAAGAGGTTGCTCATCGGAGATATTCAGGTCTGAATATTGCTATTTTTTGGGTATTCACCAAAAGGCATGTGACATAGTGGATACGTGCAGTCCTGGACTGACACCAGTCACACCTTACGTCTTGTAACTCCAGTTTTAAACTAACCTTGGATGCACCTTTGATGAATTGAATTGTTACTTTGTTTAAATCTGACAGCAGGAGGGATGTCAACATTTTATGCAATTTTGGGCCTTTTTTTGAGTTTTTTTGGCCTAAAACAAGGATGGGGGCTTAACTCCCCCTAGGTTGTTTCAAATTTTGTACTATTTTGGCTTTTTGAGTTTTTAGGTGGACCCTTCAAACTGACGTAGCATGTATCACCCCCGCCTGGTCCTCTCATGGACACACTCTTAAAAGCAATTGATTGTAATGGAAATCTTGCAATGTTTTTGTCTACCTTTAGAAGGATTTAAATACCAATGAATATTTTACCACACATTTACCATTATCTACAGAGAATTTTATAAGTCAGTCATTTTAAGCTAGCAACAGGAGAGGCAGGTGACAGCTGCCTCTCTAAACCAAAAAGGTCTCAATTGGCAGAACATTTGGCAAGTGGATATTTCTGGAATAGAGGAAGCAGTCTATTCTGTCTCCTGTAGGGGACCCAAGACCACAAATTTAAGACACCTTGGCCCTTAAAGGTATAGTTAGCGACCGTCGCTATATCAAGCCCATAACATTTTTTGCCACTTTCAGCAATCATCTCCTAACGATCCACTAGCTGACCATTCCGTGAGTACACTGTAAAAAACGGTCTCTGGAAGCTGCCCAGAGACAAAAAAGTAGGGGCAGCCTGTCCCCCAAACAAAAACGAAACCTGTGTGCAGTTTCTCTGGGAATACTGATGGGACGGGTGAGCTACCTTTCTGGTGTGTTTCGTTGGGTCCTTGGTTAAAATATCATGTGCGTTGTTTTGGAAAAAGCATCTGCTAATAATTTTTAATAAGCATAATTCCATAACAGGCCAAATAGAAAATAAATGTTAAATGTTAAATACAGCCTAGACATAATATTAAAATCAGATGATGTAGGATAGTATAGAGTTAGATAAAGTTGGATGGCTTCAGAACTCACACCAGTGGATTGGGTCTTAAAGGAGCCACACCACTTTTATGACACTATAGCTGTTCTGTTGACCTTTAGATTTGTTGCTACTGGGCATGAAGGGCAGGCCAATTATGAGTTCTGTCCAACATTGATGGTAGGTTTAGAAAAAAAGTCAGCACATTTTAATCATATTGCAATAATACCAATAACCGTGATCATTTTGGTCATGATTTTTCCTCAAATGTTCATACTGTATCTCTAGTGGCTGGTAGACTTTGGAATCCACCAGCCACAATGGTAGGTGGAAAAAAATATTTTAGGCTATTTCCATCCCTGATACATACGTACACTCATACACACTTTCATAAGTCTCAATCTGTCCATTTCTTTCCACAAAACTCGCCAGAAGTCATCATTTAAGGGGTTATTTTTAATTTTTTTCTACTGAGCTACTACCTTTTTCAGGTGGGCAGGGGGGCCCTTTTCATGTCTGTGCCCAGGGGCCCAGTGGCTCATAATCCTTCCATGCCACAGGGTTAAAACACTGGTCTTTTTTCAAGTGCAATCAATAATTTAATTGTACATTTTGAAGAAACTTTTCCATTCTATTAGGTTTTTAAAAACATAAATCAGGGATTATACTGTACATAGCAAAAAAGTCAGGGGACAGACATTTTTAAAATTAGGTTAAGGGAAAAATGTAATGCACACGCACTATGACACAAAATCTCACTCCAGCCAAACACCCAAAGTTGGCAACCCTGACTTTGATGATACATACAATCCTGCAACTGAGCAACTCCAGTCCAAAAGGAGAAAAGTACGCGTTGCAACGGACACTGACAGCAATGACAGTGATAGAGAAGTTATCAGCATTTGCGTATATCTGCTCGTAAAACATCTCCACTGCTCAAGCTGAAGTGAACCATGCAGAACATTATGACTGAGGTCAACTTTGTTTTACATTGTGCATTGTAATGATCTCTGCTTAATGTTTCTTATTGAATGTAATTCTGGATCATTTTGGGTGACCTTTGACCTTTAATATGACCTTGAAATAGGATATTTTATAATGCAAACTATTCTCATGGCATGACATACCACATGAAACATCATCAAAGGGCCCATAATGAACATTTCTCTACATTGAACTTAACAAAATGTTAAAATATTGTGTTTTTTTGCATTTTGAGCCATTTTTGTGACCTTTGACCTAAAATATGACCTTGAAACTATACCCTTTGTAGTGCAAAGTACTCTTACGGCATTGCCTGCCACATGAAATACCTTTAAAGGACCCAGCATGAACATAAATCCACTATGTACTTGAAAGTTGGCAAAAAACACACGTTTTCAGGGTTGAAAAAGTAATTTTCGGGGGGGGATTTCGAGCTTGATTTGACATTTTTTCACATCAATGTATTCCCAAGACATGGGAGCATTAGAAAATCTGGGCTAAAGTTGAATCTGAACATTTTCCTGAAATAACCCCCAGTTAAAACAAAAAAGATGCTATTATTATATAATATGAAACTAATTGAATGATTTGCCACTGATAACATTGGATAACATTGAAAAACAAATGGCTTCTGTGTATAGTTATGTGCACTTGCATTTATCTATCTACAATCTGTCTAGTCTATATTTTCATTTACTAATATATTTATTATTTATTATAAACCCTTGAACATAAAAAAATACCTTTTATTCTAAACATAGCACAAAAAATGTTCATTATAATCATAACAGAAAATCAGCTATTTAGATTAGCCGTTACTAACTCAGTTTGAGTATAATTTTCAGAGACCGTTCCAGTCAGAAAGGTCAATAAGAAGGTTTGAGATTGTAGGGATAATCCAAGGATCTATGCAAACTCTTCTGCAAGCATCCCTACGCTGCCCAGCCTTGCTGCAGTACAATAATTCTAGATCTCTCTCGACTGAGTGTTGCGTCACTGATTCACAGACCGTAGCACATTTTAGATACCCCTCTGTGGCAGCCAACTTGGTACAGTCCAAGCCCATCTCAATGAGTCTGCTTCACCTGGATGTTGCTAGAATGTGCTGTTTTGGGTGAGGGAGGGGATCTCTGTGTGGGAACGACAGAAAAGAGAGGGCTGTGCTGAGCGAGGATTAGTCGACTGCGAGCATCACAGGGGCTTTCATCTGAGCTGCGTAGTAGGAACCACTGCAATAGTCCAGACACAGGGACAGCTATCTACAGCATCAAAATAAATACCTAAAGCAAAGAAAATACAGGTGAACCAGGTGGTGCGGGCAGCCAGGGTCAATATTGTGAATAAAGCGAAGGAGCCTACAGACTTAGGACAACAGAGTCATCATGACTAAGGGCAAGGTAAGCACCCTGGATCCTATACTGTCATATGTGCAATATTTTACAAAATTGGCAGAAGGGCTGTAATATCTTCTCTTTATTTTTCACCAGGCTGTGTTATGTAATAGTTCTGGTTTACTTATGCATCTGTCTAGTTTTCTGGTTACAGAAGGCCAATGCACATAGTCAAATGAAATGCGTATATCGGCCAACAGACCGCAAGCACACTCAGGTGATGTTTTGTTTTCACTGCTGCTGGATTGATCCAAGATTGCTGTGCCCATGTTATTGTTTAATGCACTGTTTGTAGTGCTTCTATATTTGGGCTCACTGTAAATGAAAGTCATTTAGGAATATGTATAATGTTTTTCGCATCAATCAAACATGTCACAGGACTCAATTAAGGACAAATTGGTATTGAATTTGGTGTGCATAGTGCATACTGAATACATCTGTCACTGCACAGTAGTGTTTTGAAGTTATAGGCGATTCCTATTACAATTTTCATTCACAAAGCCTTCTCAAAGCCACAAACCACCAATAACAATTCATAATTGGCAGTATTGTTGGTGTTCAAAACATTCCAGCAGTAAATTAAACTTGTTGAGTGGACCTTTGAAATTGAAGCAAAAGTAGAATATTGTCAAACCTTTGATCATGGACTTATGAGGAAAGCAGTCTCTCTTTTCATGACTGTATGAAAAACAATTTGTAACAGCATTTGTTTGCATAAAGAGCCTGCCACATACTCTTACTCCAGTAATTATTAATTTACTGATTTCGGATCAGTTACATTAAGTCATCCCTCACCCACAGTACACGCAGTATGCACTGGGAACATTATTTATCAATGAGGAGGGTTACTAGAGAATGTCACACATGGAATGTCTGACACTGGCTCTCTTAAAGAAGTAGTATACTCCTCCGTGCACATTTATGCGTGTGAAAGACGTGCGTCATTGACCCACGGTCAAAATTGATGGGGAGGCACATGACACCCAACCATCCGCCCCACCACCATGACACAATTATCGTCACACGGCGCGTGCAGGACACATATAGGACAATGCCAGGCCTACTAGTGTTTCATTTGTTATGTGCTGTCAGTAGTTTTCCATTTCATTTTGCAGGAGATAGTTGTGAGAGTAATTTAAGGCCAGATTAGCCATATGGTCAGGCAGTGCTGTTGCGTAACAGCCCAGTTGCACAGGGAGCTGCATCTGGACAAGCTGCTGCTCTGGGCAGTTGAGTCCGGTCAGAGCCCTCAGCATCAGTAGGTTGATATAAATATGAGATTGGGGTACATGTAATTTTGGGTCAAACCACTACCCCCATGGACGGATTATGAACTTTCAGGCCAGATGTATTAAGGCCCCCCCACTAATTGTCGTATATGTGGGAGGGGGGGTTGGGGGTCCTCCCCCAGACATTTTTTCAACTTGTTTGATGTGATTTCCTGTATTCTGGTGCATTTTGGTGATGGCCAATACTAAATTCAATCAGATTCATAGCCTACATCCTGATTTGTTGATATTGAGGCAATGATTTCATGCAAAGGCTTGAGCTTCAGGGCCCCCTGACCCCTTGGGCCCCTGGGCCTGGGCCTGGTAGGCCCATGCAGTAATCCATCCCTGACTACTCAAGGTGACAAAAATATAAAAAATAATCCAAAAGATCATTGAAGGTTTCTCATTTACTTACAGCTGTCGGTGACAAACAAAACAAACCATGGCTCTACTGCAGAGACCATGCCCCCAGCCCCTCCAACTTATGAGGAGGCCACTGCAGGTAAAGAATCTTACATCACACAGTAAGATCTCATGTTTTCTCACACACGTTTCATTACTCGTCTCTTGATAACGTTTATGTAAAGTGCAATGGGATAACTACCTTATGATGAACAATCTGGATGACACGCTATGGTTACAATAGAAACAAAAACATCAAGTAAACACAAGCAAACAATGTAGATACTATACCTGGACAACATTCCTGTCATCAGACATTGACCATTTGTGTTTTACACTTCACTGGACTTAATTGTATAGTAATGACTATTGAAAAATAATCTTTTCATGTCTTCTCTACAGAAGGCAGTCCTTCCTACAGTGGGGCTTACCCTGGCGATGGAGAGATGCTTACAGAATTTAACTGGGATGACAAGAACATTAGAAGGGTGTTCATTCGCAAGGTCTCATAAGGATACTAATAAGTGGATGTTTAAGACCCATTATTTCCTTATTGTTTAATTAACATTGAGAGTTGCATCATGCCAATACATATTTTTGTCTGTCTTTTTTTAGGTGTATGCTATATTGATGATTCAGCTCTTGGTTACCCTAGCCATTGTGTCTGTGTTCACTTTCTGGTAAGTGCATTGAAAATCAGAGAGTGAGAAAGAGAGATTAAACTTTAGAAGATGATGAAGTATGAGCATGTGTTATGTATGAGGTTATGAGGCTATTGCTTGGTCTTTTTAGTGACCCAGTGAGGGAGTACATTCAAGCCCACCCTGGCTGGTACTGGGTGTCTTAGTAAGTACCATTCTCATTCAAGTAGATAGAAAGTAGAATAAATGCATCATCAATTACTCATCCAGATTGTTGTTATGATGTTTCTGACATGTTTATTGTTCCCTTTCAACAGTGCTGTGTTCTTTGTCACATATCTGACCCTGTCCCTCTGCTCAGGACCCAGGTACATTTTAATATTAGTCAGTGGGCTTCTTTGACCATATCTGACACACCAAAACACTTATCACAGTGTCTTACATTCTCCTTTTGTCTTGTTTAAGGAGACAATTTCCTTGGAATCTCATCATGTTGACAATCTTTGTAAGTAGTGAAGGTTTATATCACAGTCTGTTGAAAGTATAATAAAAAATTTGAACATATTTACAGGAAAAAAAACAAAGGAAAACATGAAAACATGTTCTCATGAAAACATGTTATCATTTCTGACTAATCTTTGTTTACTTTCTGACTAATCTTTGTTTACTTCTGTCTATTAAAATCTCTCTTGTTCCAGACTCTGTCTCTCTCCTATATGACAGGAATGTTGGCCAGGTATAGTGTTTAGATTGTTTGTTTGTGTATGCTTGGTGATTTTGTTTGTTTGTTTTTTTGCACTTGTCTGCTAATTTTGCATGCATGCTCAGACTCTGAGTATGGCTTTCATGATGGCTTTCACATGCAGGTAAACATGCACAGTTTTTGCTTTAGGCCTGTGTCAAAATACCAGTGATTGTCCACTTCCATTTAATTTGAAGCACACATTAACTGATATCATGATAATGTGGACAATGGTCAGTTTGATAACAAATTTTGTAATTATTTACAAATTGAGTGTTCTCTCTCACCTCAAGTTATTACAACACCAAGTCAGTCGTGTTATGCCTGGGAATCACAGCTCTTGTGTGCCTTTCTGTAACAGTCCTCAGTTTCCAAACCAAGGTGAATTTTTTTTTTTAAGTTTTATTTATTATGTAAATATTGTAATGTACAGCTGCAGTTCAGCAGTTCACACTTATTGTGTTAGTAGTTACTAACTGATTACTAAAAGCTATCTGGATATAAAGTCAAATGAAATAAGAACTCATTTTATTGTTCTCTTCAATCTTTGTTCTTTCCTATAGTTTGATATCACTTCATGTCAAGGTGTGCTGTTTGTATTCAGCATGACTATGCTTATTGGTGGGCTGGTTCTGGCCTTCGTCCTCCCCATGGGCTATGTAAGTATCATTTAGGCCGCCTAAAGAAAAAGACCAAATGGAAGAAATTACTTATCTTTTGTTTAAAACATATATACATGTCTACTTTGTTGTCATCCTTCAGGTTCCCTGGTTGCATGCTGTCTATGCAGCTTTAGGAGCAATCCTGTTTACCATGGTGAGTCCAGTGAGATTCTGTTCATCTGGGTTGGCTATGTCGGAAACATACCCTCACTGCATCTTCTCTTTGCTCCAGTTCCTCGCATTCGACACCCAGCTATTGATGGGCAACAAACGCTACGCCTTAAGTCCAGAGGAGTACATCTTTGCCACCCTCAACATCTACACGGATATCATCTACATCTTCTCCTTCTTCCTCCAGCTGTCTGGCACAGAGAGGAACTGAGATATCTTGTTGTGGCATCCAATTGTACATCCTGTAATGCAATTCCTGTGGTCCACACCTTCTTATCCCTCAAAGTTACAGTGACCCTGTTCTCTCCAGCATGATATGTGTAGTACACTGTCTTGTGTGTTTAGCTCTCGTGCTGACATCCCTCCAGACCTGACATGTCACTCACATGTAGGGTGGCTGGGGTTACATTAATTGGTTTTAAAGGGGACCCTAAATATAATAGCTTCTCTTGTCAGTGGACTCACATACTGGGGCACTACTTGAAGTGTATGTTCATCTAAAGATTGTGCAACAGCATTCTTGGAATCACTTTAAACCTTGATGTCATATGGGGCTTATCATGGTGTTGGAAAAACAAAGTCATTCCTTTAATTTCGTGACACTGCATGAATTCATGGGTACCTCTGTGCAATACAACAGCTTACAAAAAAGAGAGAGTTACAGAAGTAAACACCATCGTGAAATGGTAGCTTAGTCTCCAGCCTTCCATCTGCACAGTGTTTTGTAGTACATTTGCTCTAAGTGCATGTAGACTAGAGTGGATGTCAAGAGAATCATCGGGTATGATGTTTAATGACAGTCTCTGTGGCTGCTATGGGTTAACCAACAAACTACATTTGCTAAACTGCACTTTAACTGTTACTGTGTTGTTCTCAGTTGCCTTCACTGCCCCACAGTCGACACCCCCTGTTTCTCTAATATGAAGTGTTGGTAGCCTAGTCCTTCTTTTATGTGCATTCTCTATTAAAAACAAGACTAATGTAGGTTTACAGAAGTTGATTACTAAGGAAAAGCTGAGCATGGTTGGGAATATTGCATGTGGCCAGTGCCTCTTGGAGGATGCTTTTGGCTCCTCTGTATGGAAGTGTTAATGGTCTATTTTTATTGCTGTGTGGCCTTTCTGCTTATTTTAGAAAGGAGCTTTGGCAATTTGACCAGATGAAATCAATAATTCATTCAAATATTTTAGGGTTTTATTTATTTATTTTTTGTAAAAAATAACCTATACCAAAATATGTGTATATATTGTCAGGTTGATATAAAAGCCATTGCCACTTTTGCAAAAGACTATTCTTATGGCCAAATATTTATTTAGGAAGTAGGCCTATATGTGTCAAATAACCTATGTTTCTGGTTTAAACTGAAGGCCTATTTGAATAGGCTACTGTATAATTTCTGAGCCCAGATTTAAAAGTGCCAAAGCATTTAATTTAGAGGGCATTTAAAATAAGTTTGGTGAAGTTTCAAATATGCAGCTCTGTTATAGCCTATTTGATAGCCTAGAATATAGCACAGACTTTTCTGGTAAATTCAAGAAGTAGGCTATAGGCTACTGATTGATTTAACAGCTGATTTCTTGTCATTGAAAAGGAAAACGTTATTTTGTTATCTTTTATTTAAAGATGTGAATGTAAATGTTGGCCTACATTGATTTTTCACAGTGGTTGAAATAAAATAATGAGATGGACTACCCAGGCCTATGTGGTGTTATATTTAGGCTAACGCATTTTGGTCTATCACTTGGCACAAAGTTGAAATATGAGACTAGTCCTACAAATGAAAACTTTTTTTCAAAAACGTTCAACGAAAAAAAAAATAAAATAATATATATATATATATATATATATATATATATATACTGTATATATAGAGTACCTACCACATCTACACTGAAGTGGGGAAATGTTTACAAAATGTTTTATACATACATATGTAGGCTATGTATAAAACATTTTGTAAACATTTCCCCATTTCAGTGTAGATGTGGTAGGTACTCTATTGGGTAGGTACAAGTGCGATTTCCCTCGTTTACCTATCAAGTAAAACTAAATGACGTCAAGGATACGTATGGTATTGATCCAGCCATTCACCGTTGAAAATACTTTTAACTCTTGTAGTACTTGCTTCTCAGTCAACCAATGAAAGTGTTTGTAGGATAGATGTGAATGTCGGCCATGTTGTGGTTTTAAATGAGGAAGAAGCGGGAGAGGTTATCGTCTTAGCAAGTTTATTTGTAACATTTACTCATTCAGAATATCGCCTATTGACTTTAGAAGTCATTGTATCATGGTTGGAGGCAGTATTTAGATGAGTAAAAGAGTGTTTTATAAACATTAACGCGTCGACGGCGCTAACGTGGGCGACACACACTCTGTTGGCCTTCTTAGCTATCTAGCTAACTAGCCAGCTAGTTATACTAGCTGCTAGCATAGCATGCTGGCTAACTAAAGAGGTTATTCCTGACGATAAAGATAAAGCCAACAAAGCTATTTAGCAGTTAAAGCTAGTGGTTGTTTGCAGTAGCGTGCGAATGACGGAAACCGTTATCGTGAGTTTGCTGCTGCCTTGGCAGGCTAATTCGAAGCGCCTCTAAGTTCTTTCTCGCTACGACTCGACTACACTTCAACATGTTCAATAAATTCTACGAATGGATTGGAACAGGAATAGCTAGTCTCCGTAACGGAGCGCCTGCCAATGATCTACAGTTACCCGGCACCGCTGGAGTTTCTGAAGACGGTCCTCTCAGGAGAAAAAGGACAAATGACTGGTAAGTAATCTTTTGTGGGTTAGCTGGCTAGTTTCCGATTTAAAAATGCTTTCTTGTAATGCACTTGGCCAGTTAAGGTAGGTGTTATACGCGACTTTATGTGATAACATATCCCATACGAAAAGTCCTTATATGCTACTACTGCTGAACTGGGTGTTTACCAACACTCAGGGAAGGAAGCGCGAAAACTATATTTGGCCTGGACACCAAATTAAAACCCAACATTGCAACATGGGGTTGCAACATGAAGTTGTTAGAGTTGTTTTTGTAAGGCGGCATGCCTTATTCCATCTTTAACCATGCCAAGCAGAGGTATTCTGATAGGTTCACTTATAACGTTAATGCACGCAGTTTTTAATTTGCCGTCTTATCTACACAGAGTTTACATTTCACGCATTTCAGTTTATGAGTGGTCTTTGATACCTGATGCCAACAGTCAGCTATGTTAGCGGAGGTCGTCAGCATAACATACCATTGGCCTTCCTACACATGAGTAAGAAATTGTGCACTGCAGAATCTAAGTGTTATTCTCTGAACGTCAAACGTGTTGATGCTGCTAGGGGTCTTATCAGTGAGGTGATTGTGTTTTTTATGGACAGCATGGAGGATGGAGTAGCAGATGAGGAAGACAGGGCTGTTAAGAAGTTCCGTATGGGTAAGTTGTTTTAGCTGTACTCGTGAAAAGTGAGATGTTGGAGAAAAGTCTGTCAGCCAGCCTAGACTAGAGTTTTTAACCTAGAATCTTTGTTCAGGAAACCTAGTTGACTCTGTCAAGAGTGCTGCAGAAGGGGTAAAGACCCATGGCTCCAGTGTGGCTTTGTGGGTACGGAACAGTGTGAGCCCGACCTTGAGGAATATGTTGCCAGCATCCCCAGGACCGCTTCAGCCGCCCAGCATCCATCCTGCTCAGCCCACAGCTCCTGCCTCAACTCCTGAAAGCCAGGTTGGACTGAAATACTTGTTTTTGTTGCTGATTGTTGAGAAGAACTTTGGTCTAGGGTTGGTTTGTCTGATGTGAATGTATATACAGTATATATTATTATTATTATTTTTTTTTTTTAGGAAAGTAGTCCATGTCCTGCTGGGGAAACCTTTGCTGCTCCTTCTACTACAATGGAATGGAAAGTCACCTCTAAATCAGGTAAGAATATGTGGATAAATACAAAATCATTTAGATTTTACATAGGTTTCAGGTCTTACAGAGTTTTAATTTAGGGATGCATTTTCAAAAGATTTGTCATCAGTTTCACATTGAATTTATTCTCCTGATTGAATTTATTCTCCTGATTTACTTTTTCATGATCCAGAAGTTTGTTTTTGTCTTATTACATGCACCACTTTCTAATGCCATTCCTTTCTTAATGTGAACATTTAGATATTTTAAGGACAGAGAAATCTGTCACCATCTCTAAAGTGTGCAGGCGACAGGCCTGCATGGCTCTACCCACCCGAGAAGCGCCCAAAACCAACGGGCACTCCCTCTGTTTACCCCCTCCCACCAGCATTCCCAAGCCGTGCCCCTCCCCTCGCCTGGGCAGACCCCTGAACCTGAGGCTGCACAGATCACCCAGGTGTGTAAACACATACACCTCTGGACACTGTTCTGCGTCTGCGATTGCTCTCTGTGTAACCGGACTGGGCAGTTTGAAATGTGCTTTTTGTATTTCTTTTGCGTCTGCAGCGTGTCCACCAGCCCGGCGTCCAGCAGAGGAAACGCCTCCTACACCAGCTTGTATGAAAAGACCTTCCCCAGCCATACGGGGAGTCCCTCTTATGGCAGCCCTCGCCGAAACGTCCGAGAGCGCCCGCGCTGCACAGCGCAAGAGGTCAGTGGTCACCACATCTGAGATACGCCATCTTACTCAAGAACACTGTTCTAGAAGATTCAGACACAATGTTTTTGTGAATTGAATGAAGTGATGTGAAGTACTGATGTGCCTGTGTATGGTGCTGTCTTTGTGGTTATAGTCAGTTCGCGAGGAGGAGAAGGAGGTTTACAGACAGCTTCTGGCTATGGTGTCTGGTGGACAGTCGTCACTCTTTCAGAACGGCAGTTCACACGGTGGTCTTCGCTCTCACAGGGATTTGTGAGTGAACTTGACTTTCTATCCCAGATCTCAGTGCTATGGTTTTGATTTGTGGATTTGATCTGCAAGAGCACAGTTCATTCTAAATTTGATATGCATTTTTTGGTATAGGTATATTTGGTATATTTTCCACCTGAAATGCTTAAAGCTTTTAATTTAATCTGCCATGTTTTGCTGTGCACGTGGCACGAGCGTAGAGAGTCATCTCCTCCACCTCTCCCCAGCACCAGCTTCCTGTCGTCCAGTCGGCGGCGGCTGCTGCAGTGTTCGTCGTCCGCAGGCTCCGAGTCCCTGGAGACGTACAGCGTCAGTGCCCCTCCCAGTCCACGCCCCGCCTCCAGCCAGGCGTCCAGCCCCAGAGCGGCCGACCGCAAAGCCTGGTCGCCAGAGCCAGACCTGCAGCCCACCATCAAGAGCCCGGCGGCCCTGCCATCTGCCCCCTCGCCCGTCACCCTGCAGGACACCTCCTCTCAGGACACGCAGTCATCAGGTCTGCACCACACAGCAACGCTAGTCAGAGATTCTCATGGCGCTCACGCTGTGGGAAGCTGCTATCAGATCTTACTTTGGAGGTTGTAGTGATCAGGCCTGAGCCTGTGCAAACTACCTGTGAGACAGAAAGTGAAAGAAATCTAACCACACCAAAGGTCTAACACAAATCTCACAGGAAGGCTTTAATGTCTCTCCAGTACATTACATTTGTGTGGTAAAGACTGTTCACATGTTACAATGCCTGTGGGGTGCCTCAGGTCATTAATGTGCTCCTCTAACATCAGGCAGTTGGGCTAATGCTTTCCCTCTACTGCTCCTGTGCAGCTCATGATGGAGACTCTGTGATTTTTGTGAAGGAGCAGCAGGGCAAGAGGCCAGACAACTCCAGGTGAGCAGAGCTCATGGTGCCCTAAGATGTTTCTCTCTCTCTCTCTCTGTTGCTCCATTGCTCCTGACTCAGTCCTAACCACTGTGTCCCCCTTCTTTGCAGTGTACCCTGTTTCCAGGCAGAGCTTTGGATTAAAGAACTGTAAGTTATCCTCTCTTGGGAGGAGTTGTTTTTTGTGTCTTAATTTGACTTGCACTATGTTATCCAATCAGAGATGTTTGGAAGGATTGGTGCTTGCAGTGCCTTTGCTAAAGCTTGACTGTGCCTTGCAGGACTAGTCTGTATGATTCTCGTGCCCGGGAGAGGCGGAGGTTGATTGAAGAGCAGGAGGCTCTCGCCTCCCAGCTGTTACAACAGGTGAGCTGCTTTCTCTCTTCCCCAAAACCCACTCTATAGTCTCCTAGTCTCTCCCTACCTCCTGCCCTCTGATTTTAATTGAACGTGTGTGTTCTCGTCTGTGCACCTCAGCGTCTGACAGAGGAGGGTCTGATGGGCGTGAGCTCGGTGGAGCTGCAGGTCCGTGTTCCCCTGGAGAAGGAGGTGCCGCTCGCCCCAGTCACCCCAGAGCCCACGCCAGCAGTGGAGGAGCCCGAGTTCCCCCAGCTTACTCAGGTGTGTGTGTGTGTGTGTGTCTGTCTGTCTGTCTGTGTGTGTCTCTCATGGAGCTAAAGGCAGGGTTCCCACGTGTAATGGAATTTCTGGAATCTCATGGAATTTTAGAAAGTCTATTCCAGACATGGAAAGTCAGGGGAATTTTAAATTTTTGGGGCAAAGTCATGGAAGATCAGGGAATTGTGTATGTACTTGCCAAAAATAATACATTAACTCGTGTGTGTGTGTGTGTGTGTGTGTGTATGTGGTAGGTGATGGAGGGGGAGGTGAACAGAGCTCTACGAGGGGGAAATCAGGACGAGATTCTGAGTGAAGGCTTCCGTCTCACCATCACGCGTAAAGACCTGCAGACGCTCAGCCATCTCAACTGGCTCAACGATGAGGTCAGAGGCTCCCGCCACTGCTGCCTCACACTACCAGTAGCCATGGGAATGGAACTCACACACACCTCTAACATGTGGTCTAAAATTCTAACAGGACTAAGAAGTTGCACTGTGCAATCCCCTTTAACTTATACTTTGTTAGCATTTATGTATTGCCAAATAAATCAGTCTTGAGTAGAATTACACAGTTTAGATTTCTCTGGTATGTTTCCAATGCTCTAAATGTCAGCCTTAATCAGCAATTTTGTCATTTTTCTGCAGTGTCTTTTGAAGATGTAATAAGCAGTCTTTATTACACGGCTTTTCAGAGTGCTGCAGAAAGTTCCATTCACATGAATGGGCCTTCCAACGTTCGGGCCTAAGTTAAATCTATATAATCACCGGCAAAGTATTTAATCACCGCTGTCAATGGCAATGGGTTGATTAACGTCTTTCATATCCCTCCGCAAGACGTCTGTTCGCTTAATTTCATTGAAAGGGAAAGTAAGCTAGTAAGACGTTGCCACGCAACACCTGAAACTGTCCAGTTCTATCTGTGTGGCGAACTATTTATTTTGTCAGCGGAAGACACGGAACGGTAGCAAAATCATTTTTAAAGACCCATTGTGTTAGGTTTCTTTTCTCGTTTTGGCAAGTATCCGTGTAATAAGCTCCGCTGCGCGTCGGGGTTCTGTTCTCCCTGTCGGGACTTATTTTTTGATAATAACCGGCGGACAATACATTATCCCTTACTTGTCGAATACTTTCATGTAGAGTTTTTTTTTGTACTACTTGGTATGTTGAAGTTGTATGGATGTAATGCTCTGTTAGAATACCTTACATCATGGTTGGTGTCATCGGACTGTTCAGTCCTCAGTGATTGTGACCGTACAGTAATGTGGTTCTACTTCACGTCCAGGTGATCAACTTCTACATGAACCTGCTGGTGGAGCGCAGCAAGCGGCCGGACCTGCCCTCCGTGTACACCTTCAACACCTTCTTCTTCCCCAAGCTACGCAGCGCCGGCTTCTCAGCCGTCCGCCGCTGGACCAAGAAGGTGGACCTGTTCTCCCACGACATCCTGCTGGTGCCTGTCCACCTTGGGGTCCACTGGTGCCTCTCGGTGAGTACGGTCTCCTCTCCAAGCCGAGATGCAGGTCACCAACCTCTGCTGTCTGGCCAGCCGTCACAGCAGATGGAGCTTTGGGAATACAACAGAGTCCAACTCCTGCAACCGTGATCAGTGATCAGTGCTGGCAGGGCATTGGGTAACACTGGTGCTGAGGTGGCAACAGCAGAGTTGATTTCAGCATTGGATTGACATCTGATGAGCTGTTTGATTCTGTGCTTGCATGCTTTATTCTGGTAGATCTTTCCATTAAAGCTAATGTAAAGAAACATGTTATAGATTACATATAAGCCCTATGTAATGCATCCTGTTCCTGGAATACAGTGAGAGAATGTTATTGTTATTGTTGTGTGCATTATCTCACTTCTAATATTATTATTATGAAGTGGTTCATAATGGCTCATCCCTTCATCCCTGGCTTACATTTGCTGATCAGATCATTACTGCAATCTTCTATTGACATTAACTATGGTTTGAACATACTGAAAGGCTTTCTAGCCTTGCAACTGTAGAGTTTAAAATGATGTCAGTAGAGCAGAGCATGATGTTGTGAGTTACGGTCAGTTTTGAGTTGGAAGTGTGTAGTACGCCATGCGCTCTGATCTGCTTGCAAAGCTTATTTTCCGCTTGGTATGCTCCCACAGGTGGTAGACTTCCGGAAAAAGTGCGTCTTGTATTTCGATTCCATGGGTGGAAATGATGACGAAGCATGCAGAATATTGCTGTAAGTTATTCTCGCTTTACCCTCAACTGCTGCACCATGTAGTGTTATTAGCCATTTAGTCATTTGAACAAGTTTAGCAGAAGGCTGATGATGACGCTATCCCCCATAGGAAATACCTGAAACAAGAGAGTGAAGACAAGAGGGGGAGACAGCTGGACACTTCAGACTGGACGCTGCACAGTAGAAAACCAAATGTGAGCACTGCACCTGGAGAGAGTACACCATGCCTCGTCAACAGAGTTGTTTTATGTTGCAGAGTTGCTCCTGTCTGTGGCTGATCCAAGGTTTGGTTTTGCAGGAGATTCCTCAGCAAATGAATGGGAGTGACTGTGGGATGTTCACATGTAAATATGCCGAGTACATCACCAAAGACAGACCCATCACCTTCACACAGGTAAGCATGCATTGAGGAGCTGAGTCATAGCCTAAACCATTCAGTACGAGTTAGTTCATTTGTGTAATGACAAGAGCTCTAACATGCTTCTTCTGTCGTTGCTCCCTGCCCCACAGAAACACATGCCCTACTTCAGGAGGAGAATGGTGTGGGAGATTCTGAACAAGAAATTGTTATGAAAACTGACACTAGGTGAATCCGTAGCACCTGTACTCTGTTCAACTGCAGGCTTCAGTTTGCCCAGAGACCCACAACACCGTGTGACCAGCACCCATCCCTGCCCCCAGACGGATCCGCACGGACCCAGCTGAAGCTTTGTGTTCGCTTCAGCACACCACAACCAGGGACGCGGATTGGACATTTGAACATTTTATCCCTCGATGGCAAGCGTTTATTCACTCGTCATGTCTCGTGCTCACTTTTTGTACGTCGTCTCCTAATATAGAAATGGGATGGCAGCTTTTAAGAATTTTTGGCAAGGGCCAAAAGCTGTTGACCTCTCCTCTCCTGTATATAGCCCTGATGTGATACAGGGAAAACATACTTTGTATCTTACCAGCCAGAATTCCAGGAGTAAATTGTGACAGTTTGTCACGTTATTTTCCATGTATTTTCGTATTTTCTTTCGCATTATTGGATGTTTCTCTTGTTGAAAATGAACAATTGAAATAAAAAAAAAGCGAAATGTTAAAATAAAACCTCTTTAATTAAAAAATAAAGTTGTGCTCCAAGCCGGAAGCTTAAGGTTTAAGCTGCAAATGTCCTCTCCAAATGAGAATCAATGTTTCTGTGGCCCCACCACACCTGAGTAACGTCTCGCATCTTCCACAAAACTCACATTTGGAGGGTGTGCAAAAACCCTGTAATGTGCTGAAAGGGATCAGCAGAATATTATGGTGACGTTCAGAAGGGCCACAAAGTCAGAAAAGGCCTGCACGCCTTAAGAGTTAAGAAGGGCCCAATAAGGTCCCAATCATGCACTGTATCAATTAAAGTCCCACCATGTTTGGCTGCCTACGTACATCAGCACCTCATATATTCAGGGATGGACAGTAACAGTACATTTACTTGATTACTGCACATAAGTATGATTTTAGAATATCTGTACTTTACTTGAGTATTACTATTTTTGGACATTTGTGACTTTTACTCCATTACATTTGAAAGGTAAATACTGTACTTTTGACTCCACTATTTGAAATATGAGCATAAAGTACTTGTTACTTTTAAGCACAAAGTACTTGTTACTTTTAAGCACATTTGAAGTGATTCTTTAAATGCAATAACAGTATAGACTATTGTTGAAGTTCCTTTATTTCAATAGTTCAATTTGAACTTGGCTGTGGTAAAGATAGTGACAGCAGATTCTTCATCAGAATATCCTCCATGATCATGGTGAAGTTGGAATGAAATTACACAATCACTTGACATTCTAAAAACAAGTACTTCTGTACTTCAACTCAAGTAAAATTTTGACATGACAGCTTTCACTTGTATTGGAGTAATATTTAACAAGGTGTATCTATACCTATCCTTGCCTTAAGTGAAGGAATTGTGTCCTTTGTCCACCTCTAGATGTACAGTGCAGAATAATAGCAGTGTGTTTTAAAAAACTGAATAAAGCTCAAAATCCTTAGAATAGCTGTTAATTCCATAATATCAATGCATTGGGAACACTGCACATTCAATTTCAAATCAAAACATGACCAAAATTGATCACGTTTGTGTTACCTTTACAGAAAGTGAAGAAAAAGGAATGTTAGGCTGTTTTTTTTCTTTACAATCTCAAACATTTACTGTATAAAATCCTCTGAACTGAAAAATGTCTCAAGATTTTGCTTTACTTTGAATCACTGCACTAATATCTAGTTGCATTACCATTATTTCTGAGAATTGCTTCACATCTGTGTTGCATAGAGTCGACCAACCACTGGCACCTATGAACAGGTATTCCAGGCCAGAACGATTGAACTACATTCCACAATTCCTCTGCATTTCTGGGTTTTGCCTCAGAAACAGCATTTTTGATGTCACCCCACAAGTTTTCCATAGGATAGAGGTCTGGGGATCAGGCTGGCCACTCCGTAACGTCCTTGTTAGTCTGGAACCAAGACTTTGCTCGCTTACTGGTGTGTTTTGGGTCATTGTCTTGTTAAAACACTCATTTCAAAGGCATTTTCTCTTCAGCATGACCTCTTCAAATATTGTGATGTATTGAAACTGATCTATGATCTCTGGTGTGCGATAAATAGGTCCAACAGTATGAGAAACATCCCCATAACATGAATTGTGCACCACCAAGCTTTACTGTCTTCAGTGAACTGTGGCTTGAATTCAGTGCATGTGGGTCGTTGGACAAACTGTCTGCAAGTGTATAATCTGGCCGTGGTTATCTTCCCTCGGCCGTGGGAGATACCAGCAGAGGCACATCCGCCAGCAGCACAAAGGCCTACAGGGGCCCCTTTTCCAGCAGCAGCACAAGGCCTACAGGGGCCCCTTTTCCAGCAGCAGCACCAAGGCCTATGGAGTCTCATCCTCTAGCACCAGGGCCTGCAGTGGTGGGCAGTGCGTTTGGTATGTCCTTTATCGTTTCTGTTTTCTGTTCCTGTTTTAGTTTAACATTACCTGTGCACATGGGTTCTGTCAACTTCAGTTATGTTGCTATTTACTTTGTTACACCGTGTCCTAACTGCTGTGTCCGTTCCTCCTGGGCCGCAATCACAGGGCTACCATAAGGTGCTTGTCTTTTTATGCTATGGTGGACTAAAACTGCTCTATGCATAGGAGATCCACTGATATTTGTTAGAATCATCAACACAAAAAAAACATACAAGTTTACCAATTATAATTCATTTATTTATCTGGGATGTATTAGGCCAGAGGTTTCTCGCGGCCAACCTGCAACACCTTGACGTCCCACCAGTAGGCCACGGCCCACCCTTTGGGGAACACTGTATTAGGGAAAGGATGGTACGATTCCACGCAGAGGTTTTGTCCATGTCCTGGTGAACTTAATCTCTACTTAAAGCAGAAGGCCTTGCAGAGAGCTGTAGACATGCGGGAGAAGAAAGATGGGGTCTTGGATTTGGTCTTCAACGAATCTGTAAAGAATGACCAAAATACATGATCAGTTCAGATCCATGTTGTCTTCAGTCATTGATTAAGAATAAATTCATGCAATGACTTACTGCAGAGACAGGATGGAGTCACTTCATTGTGGCGCTGTGGAAAACAAATGAAAAACTGTAAGCACTTTGAAAACTGTTTGGAGGCCTAGGTTGAAAACCGAGCCAAGTGTGGCTATGCAGACATAAAATTCAGATTAAAAAAAAATATATATATATTGACTCAATATACTTAAATTTATAAGTAATCGTGTCATATGTTTCATCTGCCTCTAAATAAGTGATAACTAGCCAATTACCTTGGATGAGAAAAGCCTGAAGCGCTTGGTTCTGCGTACTTTGGGAGAGGAGGGTGTCTTCTCATCTTCCTTCATGTTCCCCACATTTGAGCATGAGTCACAGACATGGATCCCCTTCTGCTCTTCAGGACAAACAGGGATGGAAGAGGACTTCTTCCTCACGTCATTCACGGCATCCTGGGAGCCTAAGTTATAGCCACACATACTTGATATCCCAGAGTCCGCATGATGAGAGGAGACCTGAGGGACTGTGGTCAGCTCCACTTTCCCAGCTTCAGAGGGATTGTTTACCACAGAGTTAAACTCAGAGTTGGACCTCTTAGACACAGAGGCTGTGCCTGTGAACAAAAGACAATGATATGAACATACTGTGCTATGACAATAGGCTGTTTTCAAGTTCAGCGAACATTAAAATATGGAATAATAAGCTTTGTGAGGTGTGACTTTCTTCACTGGTTTGTTTACCCTTCTGACGACTGTCGCGGCATTTGAGTTCATCCCTGGCCTGCCTGACCACCAAAGCAGTTAAGGCTTCCAGGGCCTCCGGTCCATTGCACTGCAGGCTGGACACAGACCATAAAGAGGAGTTCTCCAGAGCACTACTGGCAAATGATGTCCATCCACCTCCACTGATCTGGAAGGCCTCCGGGGCTTCCAATTCACGGCACTGCAGGCTGGACACAGACCATGAAGAGGAGTCCTCCACAGTACTATTGGCAGAGGACATCTGCCCATCTCCATAGATCCACCCATACACTTCATGAAGTTCCCCAGTCCGGCGCGGTGTTTCAGGGAAACCCAGGAATAGCTCCAAAGAACTCTTCACTGCCCTCTCCATGAAGTTGGAGAGCACGGAGGAGAGGAAGAACTTGTGCAGGTTTGGGTTGGTTGCTATTTTCTCTAGTATGGGTTTGGTCCGGCAGCAAGGTATAATTGATATTCTCCCCAAGTGGCTGTCGAGGAGCATTTGATAAACTCGGCAGCTAAGGGCCCTGGGGAAAGTGTAATGTGACCCCTGCTGGACTGCCACAAAGACTTTGCCAAAGCATGCTAGTGGCACAGAATGGGCCAAGTCTGAACCCTCACCATTTTCCAAATGGCTCTCGTAAGATGGTGCCATGGACACTGTGGTGAATATGCTGTCAGCCGTGATGGCCGCCTCGTCATCCAAGCTTGCAAAAAGGACGCTCCTATCAACCAGCGGGCTGCAGCTGCGCCCGTACATGTCACTCTCCAGCCTCAGTGCACCTCTCCTGGTCTGCACCGCGGCAGCGGCCTCATACTCGAGGCGGAGGACACGCTGAACGGGGGAGGGCTTCCTGAAAGAAGCAGCCTCCTGCATCATGGAGCGGGCTCCCCCCACCGCAGAGGAGACAATTTCACCAGCAATTTGAAGAAGCTCCATGTCCATTGTCCCAGTGGGGATCACCTCCACCAGACAACACTCTTGTGCGGCCTGAGGCTGAGCCATCTTCAGGGTGCTGGGCAGTCTCCCAATAAAGCGGTCTTCCACTTTGGGGCAGGTGGTATTCTCTTTAAAGTGGACCACAGCCCCATATTTGTCGATGGCAGGCAGAATCACCTCTTTGGTGGCGGCCAACACCCAGCCCCTGATCCTATCACAGGTTTGGATCAGCTCCATCATGGTGAGGTGCTGAACAAAGACAGGTGAAGTATGTTAGATATGAAGAAGCTGTGATATTTTACAGATGAGTTTCAGATTATTAGTTTCTTACCTTCTTTTGTAGTATATTTCTGATGCACTCTCTATGCCTGAAAAGAGAGAAATAATTAATATTGTGTGTCAGAGTAAACAGTATTTCAGTGATACAATTAATAGCCTACACCTCTTCAACTTACATGCAAGAGAGTTGATCCAGGAATGACTCAGCTGGGACTGAATTGCCTATCTGTGTTATAGGTTAGCAAAAAATATATATATTATATATATTTATTTTTTTCATAAAACCCCAAAATATCCTAGTATCCTAGACTAGTTATTTCCTGCCGGACTTACATAGCACTGGTTCTTCATGTGTAGCAGACCTTGTTCATCCATATTGTCAACAGAAAGGATAAATTGAAGACAGTGTCATTAACTACTGATTCTTGCCGAGGTTTGGCACTTTTCTTTTGAGCACTTTCTTTGGAACAAATAAAAATTAAGCATTCGCGTGTATGACGCAACAGTGATTATAAGTCTACGTCATAACAACGTTTACCATAGATATATCTACGACGTTTACAATCATGTCGGCTAAATGAAATCAATAGGTAGGCCTACATTAAAAATGCTGGTCTATAAAACTACAGATAAAATGTAAACGTGGTATACTGTGTATTCAGCCTAGGCTACCTAGTTTATAGGCTTTGAACGAGAACCAAATAAATAGCCTACTTAACCAGATTAATGTGAGGTTGACATTATTGGGGATCTTATTAACACGTCTAACTGGCTATCAACGTGGGAAAAACTGAGGAAATGAATGATTTGGTAAATTAGCCTGTCAGTCTGGATGATCCAGATTGCTATATGGCTAAAGGGTTTCACAGACGCTAGAGGCTATTTTTAATTTAATGATTTACGAAGCCGGGCACTGTCCTTGGCTTTTATCCTTGCCTACAATTCCTGAAAGTTTATCCTTCGTGTTTGTATTTAAATAACCAACCAAGATGCTGCATTCGAAAGAGGTGGCGCAGATGCACAGCACTTGCGCAGTAGCATGTAGATTAGTCAAGTCAAGTCAATTCACATTTATTTATAGGCCTATAGCGCATTATTCTATGCACAGAGTGCAGCATAAAGCCAAATTAAGATTAGAGCATCCACACCCCAGAGCTGTCAAAGCAATGATCATCAACGAGGACCGAATAGGTGTGATTAGGTTATTATCTACATCCTTTGGAGGTTTTGGTAGCCTAATTTGAGGAGGAGCGCATCTACAGACACTAAATTATTATTGGATGCATACTGACTGAGAATGGCTGCAAAAGCAATGTGATAGTCTGGTGTTTTTGCCTATTTGCTTACTTTCTTATGCATGACATACCCACCCAGCTGTGGGCTGGTCATATTCAAAACCACATTAGGACAGCAGATTTAACCACAGCAGCAACCAAGTCATGACATTGTCATATCAAGATATGATTACAAGTTAAGAGAGGAAGGAAGAGGAATTAAGAGGAATTTTGCTCTCCAAAAGAGGATATCATGGCAGCCTTAGGATTTCTTAGGACATAAGTTAAAGTACATGGTCTTAACTACAGTCCATAATAGGTCCTTGAACTTCGAGTTAGATGTAGGCTATGATGAGAAGTCCAAGTGCTTCCTGTCTGTCAACTAATTAGCAGGCTTATGAAAATCCTGTTATCTACATGGAAATTGTGACACTTGACCACATTTCATATTATGTATACCGGTACATATTTCTTCATTCTCAGAGACAGCTAATTTCAGTGAATGTAAAGAGCATGTTGTGTATCCCATCAGTTTGCTTTAAACATCACGCAGCTAGTAAGTAAGTTGGAGAGATTTGCTTTTCCTGTTATCAAGAATGCTGCTGCAAGGTTCACAAGGTTACCCCATGACAAAGGTTATTCACTTGCATGATCTAAAGTTGCTGATAGGTCACTACTAATTTATGGAATTTGAAAAGCAATCGATACGATTGTACATTTTTTCTCTGATTCCCTTAAACCTTTACATCCAGATAGAGAGCCATATTGTCTCGCTTAATTGAATGATCTGGAGGGCTTTGGGTTTAATTAACACAGAACAATAATACTACATTTAAGATCACAGTTTTACCAGCTGAGTACGAGTATGGATGATTAATTTGTAGGTTAAGACAGAGTTCCTCAGCATTCGTGAGCCCTCCAGCTCTGAAGTTAAGTAGAGGTTTAGGTTATGTCAAGTTTGTCATTGTTAGGGAGTTTCATTGCTATACTAAAACGCAACACGGATGCAATACAGTGGCTATTGGTGTAAGTGAAAATCCAACAAAAAAATTTGAATGGACTGAACACTGTTGTACGGCAATGAACAGGGTGAACTTAAACATCAGATAACAAAATGCATGGATGAAAACTTCCATCATGTTGGAAAGGATCAGCACCTTGGGGAGAGCCAGAGCAGCCCACTGGAAGGACATCCTCTTTTACTCATGGTCTTATCTGTGGCAGCTGGACTCAGAAGTGACCGGGGAGATTAGACATTGACAAAAGACTGAGAGGTGAAGTATTGGACAGTTTATTCCTAAGCCATCCATCAAAACTGCTTAAAGCTACTTTGCATGGTAGTGATGTTCAGTGAATGGCATGGACACAAGGTATGGAGGCGAAGACAGGGGGCAGACTTGCCCCACAAACAGTAGCACCATCGTAAGATATGCGGGCAATACATTTCTAGCCTACCACAGAAATTCTACTGGGCTTTCTATTTCCTTTTGTTCAGTCGACTGACATTTTAAAGCATTTTAAAATTAACTTTTTCTGACTCTAACCAGATCTATTGTAATAGCAGGCTTTGTATGGAATGAAACCTGCCAAATTATTTTTTTGCCTATGGTAGGCTCAACCACTGCTATGTAATTCTACAAGAGGAATTAGTGATGTTCACAATTCTAAAAGAACTACACATTATGGGAAACCCCCACTGCCATCAGAACAAAACAGCTTTAAGCAGTTTGTTAATAGTTTCACATAAAATCTTTTAATTTGTTAAAAATAAAGCCACATCATTGCAAAAAAGGACATGTTGATTGCTGGATGACCTCTTGACCTGTACAAAAAAACATTTTCACTGTAGCTGACAGCTTAAGAATTCAAAATAACACTTCAAAAAGAAAAGAACAAATAAATCATACTAAAATTCTAAAACGACACATGGTGTAGCCTCAATTTTCTCATTTAACTCTGGACTCCCAGAATAATAAAAAAAATGGTTGTATTACGTGCAGAAAAATAATGTTTCTCTGTGTGTGTGTGTAGCCTTTGTTTGTTTGTTTGTGTACGTGTGTGTGTGTGTGTGTGTGTGTGTGTGTGTGTGTGTAAGTGTGTTGGGGGGGTTGCTCAGGCTTTTGCTGTGCATCAGTCTCTGTCTCTGCATGTATGTCTGACAGTGAGTGTATGTGTGTGTTGCCTTTGATGTTTTCTTAGCCAGTTTTGTTCATTTCATTGCTTTAGCTTTAGAGTCTCTTCTTAAATGCAGCAGTTTCAGCACTCTGTGCAAGCAGTCCTCCACACAGGGCTAGCCTGCTGCCCAGAACGAACCAAAAAATATGTGGTAGAATAAAAATGTCTTTCCTTTTTGGTAGTGTTTTTTTTTTGTCTTTTGTCTTCTTTTTTTAGAAAAAAAAATCTGTTCCGTTCTTTGTCTTCAACATGTGTGTGTTTGTCCATGTAGTGTTTTGAGTGTCTTTCAGCACTTGGCTTCAGGTAGACCGTGTCCTTGTCCCAGAGAGAAACACTCTCCAGCACGCACTGGACCTCCACAGGATTCACACTGGAAAATACAGTGGTCACATCACATAAGTTCACGTACACACACACACACACATACACACACATATATAAAGCACACCTCCATTCCCTTCTATAGGCAACACCTCTCCTCCGGTAACTATGGAAAGAGCCCTGGACACACATCTCCTGGCATTTCAGTTTATTATTATGATTACTGCACCCTGGCTTCCCCCTTCAGTGTAACAGAGACGACTCACCACCTCCTCATTTGCTGTGCTGGTAGGAGTAGGTGGTGTGTTCCGTCGGGGTCTCTATGGCGACCTGCTGTTGTGGAACGTTGTTTTCCTGTGGGAGACAGAGGCAAGCGTTACCCCAGGAATAGGCATGGACGCTCCCAAGCAGTCTCCTCATGGTTTTTTCCCTGCCCTTTCTCACCTCTACTGCGACGCTGGAGGGAGGCACTTGAGTGTACTGGGGGATGTAGGTCCCTTGCATAGCCGTGTTGGCAGCCATATACTGGAGGAGAGAGAGAGAGAGCGAGAGAGGGAGAGAGAGAGAGAGAGAGGGAGGGGGGTCCAAGAAGGGACAGGTTACAAAACTGGAGCGACTGCGTGCGCATGGGATTTCATTAGTTCTCTCACCACGAAAACCTCCACTCAGACTGGAGACATAACATATGCCTGGTGTGTCTGATGAGAACCAGACTCTGCGCTGCTGCCAGCTCTGGAGCGGGCTGGAGGTGTCTGCTGTTTCTACCCCGCCCCTCCCCACACTCCAGGCTTCCAGTGAACTGATAGGAAGCAACAGAGGCCACTAGAAGGAGCCGTATGACGCTCCGCACAGCGCCCGCTCTCATCCCAGCACCACGAGTCTGACCCGTCTCCTGAAGAACACTACCAGACTACTCAGCCCAAAGCACAGCCAGGCAATGCTACAGGCAGAGGATCAAATGATTTTGTAACAAAATGACATTTAACAGTTGCTATCCCTGATACAGTGTGCATATCCAAACTTGCATTATGGGGGTCCTATATTATAAAACACCAGAACTATTACACAAACAATCTGGACTGAGAGTGGGCCTTGTGGAGCTGTACCTTGTCCAGCCCACAGTGCAGGATGGACTTACCGTGCCGGCGTTGCCCAGTGATAGGTGGCTGAGCTGCTGCGCGAGGGGGCCCATCATAGAGGTGGGCTGGATGGACATGGGGTGCTCCATGGTGGGCGTCAGGACGGTTCCCTACACACACAAACACACACAGATAGATCGTGATGAGATAAACGTTTACAGACATGTACGCTCTGCCTTTGTCCCTCTCACTTTCACTCAGACGCACAGATAATGATGCGAAAAAATGTACACATTCCTTCCCTTTTGTTCTCTCTCTCTCTCTTTCTCACTCACTCACTCACTAACACATACAGACACGCACAATACACACACAATACAGGCACACGCACACACACACACACACACACACACACAGACCCCCAGTGACTCTGGAGCAGATGGCTGAGTGCTTACTGTGGGCTGCATGAGGTATGACTGGGGATGCATCCAGGATGGACTGTGTACCTGCAGCAGAGAAGGAAAGACAAGCAGTCTGAAGCTTGTGTGTCGAATACAAAATGGTTTGGGATTCGACAAAGTTAATTAAACAATCTGGGCATCGTTGAAATACAGTTTTTCTCAATAGATTTTAATGCTTATGTCAACTCTTACAACATGCTTTCAAAACAATTAACACACAGGCCTAAACATAAGCACTCTAGCCAAAATTACACATTTTGTTTGCAAAAGGCTCTGACAGCGACAAAACATTTAAAACACGGATTTTTCCATCAAACACTTGAATTTGTGGTAAAATCGTGCTTTCAACTATACATCTCACCACAATGTTTTCAATATGAGGAAGTTCAGCCCAAATTTTTGTTATGTCTATGCCATCTCTCGATACTTTGCATAGTTATATGTTTAAAAAGACAAACAAGCGTATCACAGCATTAATTGTATTAATTCGTCCCAAGATGTAACTGTCAGTGACATGTAAGACCTACAGTAAGAACCTAGACTAGAGATGCACCGATATGGAATTTTAGGGCCGATAACGATAACCGATATGTATTGGTTTGTTGTGGCCGATACTGATACGATAACCGATAATATTACTCTTGAAAAAAAATTGTGAAAAGTGATTTGGGGAAAGCATTTAATAAGCATAATTTTATTGCAGTAATTTTACCTACCACCAAATGATGGACAGAACTCATAATAGTCCTCAATAGTGCGGCAGTCAACAACATAACAGTAGCCTAGCCCTACAGTATGTGTGGCTCCTTTAAGTGAACCTGACGTCAGTGAATTGCGAGTGAGTGGCTGGAATAAGCTACAGTATAGTGACCAAATCAGAGTTTGTGAGGGAAACTTATGTTTAGTTTCAACTGAATAAAGCTACAACTCCTCAGACTGTATCTTATGTCCGTCTACTCTGTTGCGCACAACCTGCTGCAGCAGAAATGAAAGGGGTTAGCCCCAAAGGTTTTAATAACTTATTATGATGACCTGTCTGGAACTGAAGCAGTAATGGTTAGCATATTTCTAGGTAGTAATACAAAACCCAAACGTAATGCAAATGTAATACTAAAACACAACTTAGTACTAGGCCTAGGCTACTTATGTACTCGTCCCACTAACGAGTTTGCTTATTTGTTTCCCCGATCAGCGCGGTAAAGTGCAAACACACCAGCACAAGTCGGCTCTAGATAGGGCTGAGCTCCGCTCTGGTAAGGTTAAATGGCGGATCATTCACGAGACGATTTTGAGATGCACAGATTCCCAAATGAACGCATATCCACAGATTTTTTTTAGAGTGGTGAAATACATTCACACCGCTGACATTATATTGAGTAAAAGTATAGCCAACCAAGCTCAAGTAGTTCAGTGTAGCCAGACGGACCTTACGTAGGCCTAAATTAGGACTTTAAAAAATATCGGCGCAACTTATCGGCCAGAATTCTGTTATCGGACCGATAATAATATTTTCATTTTTTCACTTATCGGCCAATAATATATCGACCGATAAGTGAAACTGAACTGCCTTCTTCACCAAACAGGCGATACAGTACTTTCTCTAAATGTGCCTTTGGTCTCTTTGATAGCAATAGCAACACAGAGCAGAGGTGGCATCTCTTATGGATAAAGACTGACTAAAGACTAATGCAAAGGAGTTTCACAGTCTTTCTGTGACTGCTATGTTAAATGTTTGGAAAAAGTGTGTAAAACATGTGAAATCATTATCACAAGTGTTAACACATTTGTAAATGATGACTTCTGCTATGCTAAGAAGGTGAAGATGATGATAAAGTGCATATTAGAAATCAAGAAAAACTGTAATAATCTTCACTGTAATGCTGTAAGTTTATTCACCCCGTTAAATAATTACAGTGCTCTGGCCAGGGTCTCTGGTAAGTTATTGTTTAATTTCATTATGACAATCAGGTTACAGCGATATTAAACAGACTACACACTACCTCTTGAGCCTGTACAAGAAAGGTTCTTTCGAGGCTTTAGCAACCGAGACAGCTGCACTCACCTGATAGGTGGATACGGGAGAATGCATATACGGTGAAATGGACGTCTGTGCAATCATTCGGTTGTGGGCCATGCTGTAGGGCGATGAGTAGAACCTACAACCCAATAAAGCTCATTGTCATCACCCTCCAAATGAACCACAGGGTCACAATGCCTCTCATATGGAAAAGTCAAATGCTACGTTCACATACCCATTCTGTAAGGCTGGGGTGGGGTCATAGGTCAACGTCATTCCTCCCTGTGACAGGAAGAGAATAGCGTTTACACAGTCCTCTGTACATTAAAACCTCTCATCTCATTTAGATCCATGACATTTTCATCATCTGGGCTTTAACAAAGGTCATGACTTGTTTATGCATGTGACCCCTTGCACACCTGTAATCAGGTGGTCAGGAGCTAAAATATTCACATGAGCAAAAGTCGTACAGTGAACTGATAATGATATTCGGGGGCAAACCTCGGTTACATTGGACTCTAAAGGTCAACCTGTCGGGTTAAACTTTGTCTATGCTGCGAAGACGAGCCCAAACTCACCGTCTCCCCCTCCCTCGTCCAGGGCCGCCCGTTCTGCTGGTACCTCCCCTGACTCTGCCGCTTCTTCTGGCCTCCGTCCGCAAACTTACACAGCAGGGGCTCCGTGGGCACTGGGGGGGTGGTGAGCACAGGGCCAGGGTTAGATGGGGGGGGGGGGGTACATCTCATAAAAGCATAAAAGGGAGAATAAAAACATGATGTACCTGGCACGCCAGGAGGAGTCTTTATGTATTTGCCATTAAAATGTTGAATGATGGTCTCACATTTCTCTGTTGACTCCATCCTATTAAGCAGACCGTAAAATGCACATTAAAATGAGGCACCGTAATGGCATACTGATCATTTTTTTCTGGCAGCTTGTGTGGATGAAGAATGCTGTGCAATAAAAAAACAAGCCTCGCTGATGATGCCTGATAATGTTCCATTGTGGCTCTGATAATAGACACTTGCATGAATAAGATAAGAGAATGGAAATAAAACATAGTCTCAAAGGTAAATAAGGAGGCCTGGAAAGTCATTTCAATACAGTGCAGTAACCACTGAAGGGGATCAGTTATCTGTAATGACTAAGCTCTGTATGCCACACTGATCTCAACGAGACGTGCAAGATCAGACTGTGAGTGGGGCAGGTGTGCAGTCTTGACCCTACTGTCCAGCTGTCCTGTGCTTCGTGCAGTGCGGGTGTCATGTGCGGTGGCCGCCAGCAGGGGGCCGGGATGCAGCAGGGGTGGAACTGACCTGGCAAAGCCTACGCCGCGGCTGGTGCCGTTGGCGTCTCGGAGGATGCGGGTGGAGATGACCTGGCTGAAGGGCTTGAGCATGCTCTCCAGCTCCTGCTCGTCCATGGACATGGGCAGGTTGGAGATGTACAGGTTGGTGGGGTCCTGCTCCTGTTGCTGAGGGAGGAGAGACACATTGGACGTCTTCATTAGAGGGCTGTGGCGGGGGATGAGAGGAAGCCTGTGTCTGACACTACAGCCGCACTCTGTTGACAGATTTCAACTGTGAAGCTAACTGAGGCATACCATTTCTAACTGGGTTGGAAATACGATTAAGACATATAGGACTCGTAGTGTGTCGAGGCATTTTGTACATCTGAAAGGACTTTTGTTCCCTCCAGGGATACATAGGGTGTATTTTCCCTAAGATGTATGGCCTTATTCTGGACATTTCAAAGTCAAACGTCTGCTTCCATAAACCTGAGTGTGAGATGTTTTCCCAGATCGACAGTTTGACAAGAGCAAGCAGAAATCCAGCGACAAGACTCTGGGTGTTGAGCTGAAAACGCTGCTTGAGTTATTCGAGTCTGGAGATATGAAAGCCATAAAAGAGGAACATTCCACAGTCTGGAAAAAAAGCACACACACACAGCCGTCTCCATATGGTGCTGTACAAACTATAGAATGTGGAGCCAGCGCGCAGCAGTGGGTGTCCTCAGACAAAAATATGAGCTATTGGAGAGCCGCAGTCAAAACAGTGGTGCAGAGATGGCATCGGTGCAATTTGAATAGGGGTGATAGAAAGTCAGACAGGACAAGAGAGAAGAGAGGGAGGAAGAGAAGGAGGGAGGGAGGGATGGAGGGAAGGGAGGAGAGAGGAAGGGAGAGAACAAGGAAGAGGGGGGAGGACTGAAATAAGAGCTGAGTTTTTAGGAAAGGAGGCGGAAAGGTGGCGGGGGGGATCAGCTGAGCCAAAGAGAGAGGGAGAGAGTGTGAGTGTGGACGGAGAGGTGGTGGGGTTGGGGGTGGGGGGCGGAATGTGCTGAAGATGGAGGGGGAAGATAGGCTGGCTGTACTCGGCCTGAACCCTCTCTCAAGGGAGCCCCGTCCTCTTTCTCCCAAAAACTGGTGGTGGGAGCCGGGGGTGGAGGGCAGCGGCTATTACACAAGCCCCTTGAGTCAGGGAGAAGACAGGGCCTTTGTGTGAGGCTGTGTGTGGACGAGGACTGAGGCTGAATGGAGCAACTCCTAAACCAAGGAACATGATAACGGCACACACCACTTCCCAGCTTCCATGAAGCCTACTGCGAATCACATCCTGGCTTTCCTGGTGAAAAAGTTTCATTTTGTGCTGTCATTCTGAACCATGCCTGCTGACATTTGAACTAATCCGTCAGACTTGTACATTCCTGTTGTTGTATACAAACTATTTAAGTACTTTCAAAACAAAAAAGATCTATGTCTTAAGGTTCCTCATAGAATTTTCAAGAGATTGAACTAGGCTAGTTAAAGTGCCTGATTTCAGATCACCACAGGCAAAGTGTATTGTCCTCAAATCTAGTAATCAGTTGAAATTTGTGACATTTCATTACTTTTCCCTATAGTGTGTCCACAGAGGAGGGTTCAATCTTTCATAAGTAATAACATGTATCTAATCTTAAGTAATAACATGTATCTAATCTTAAGTAATAACATGTATCTAATCTTAAGTATTAACATGTATCTAATCTTAATTAATAACATGTTTTAAAGGCGATCAACAGCAGTATTGGCAACTCATATATTTAAATCATCAAAATGATTACAGATTCAGGTTTTTGTCATCTTCAGACATGTGCTCCATCAGATCAACATTTTGTTGCTATTTATATTTATTGAGGAATTGTTGGTCTTAAGTAAAACGCAAGTGTATGTTTGGAAATATTTAGGTGAAAATGAATGTCCTGTTTTGGGGGGTCTAAAAGGCAAATTTGTATAAAAATTAAAAAAAGTTGTGAGGTTGTATCAAAACATATCTGTTAAATCTAGTCATTCGTCATGGCATAAGCTTTTTTTTTTTTTTTGATTTTGCATCATATTTTGTCCCATGGCTCAAGGAATTATAATATACCAATTGCATACAAACGGTACATTCATGCATTCCCACTCATTACTCAGGGGCCCCCCTCCCCCCAAACACACACACAGTTTATCCACACACCTACACCCCACTCTGGACCCTTCTCCCTGACCTCAATTTCACAGGCTGGGATGAGACCAGCGCCACCTTACAGTGGAGTGTGTCTGGAAGATGCCATGATTTCCATAGGAATGAAAGCGTTGGTGCCGTGTCCTCCTACCGCCCTGCAGTTATTAGACACACCGATTCAATCCGCCTGCTTATCGTCTGAGTGAGCACTTGAGCCGTTTCTATGTGTCACTTGCATAAACAAATTAGCGAGAGGCAGCAGAGATAGCCGAGAGATAGCGAACCCCGCGATTCGCCCTGCTGCTTCTTTGCATATTCATGACTTCGGCGTGCGGATGAGATTAAAAAGCTGTAAATGTATTACAAACTCATCTCCATCCCATGAATTATGCATGGCCCCCACCGCGGTGACCTGCCCGTGAAGTTGATGATTTTCACACATCTCATCACTCCCCTCACAACGACTTGCTCCCACTCGAGATGGAGTCAGGAGGGGGGAGGAGGAGGAGAGAAGCGGAGAGGGAGAGAAGGCAGGAGGCGAGAGAACAAGAAAACAGAAACTTTTCTGGAAAACTGACTCATTTGGCGCGTGTCAGGAGCGGCGACGCTGCTGGTAAACGGCGCTAAAATAAGCAGGCGACACGACGCGGTCACAACTCCAGACTGAGCCAACCAGCCACAGCCAGAGCAGTGGCAGAAGCAGGAGTGAACAGCAAACCAGCCCCCAACATGCCCGGCTCCCCTCCCCTGCCCCCCTCCCCTCCCCCCTCCTGCCCCAGCCCCGGCAGCTTTCAGCTCCTGTAAACTCCTGTTTGGTTAGCGTGAGTGATGGGGCAGGCCGGTGTGGTTGCCCAGTGCGGTTTGACTGCGTGCCTAACGGGCCACTGGCTCTGTGGTGGGCCCAGGCGGTGGGGCTGCTCGGCTGCTGCTCAGACAGTGACTCAGCCGGGCAAGAGACGAGAGCGTAGGGGGGGCGAGGAGGACGAGGAGGGGGAGAGGTGTGGAGGGAGAGCAGGACAGACTGGCTCTTTGTGCTGGGGGACTGCCACTGCTGCCAGGCCAGACTGGGCCTGCTGGTGGAGGGGGCCCTCCAAAATTTTCTTCAGCTGAACAAAGAAAAAACTGAAGTAATTATATTTGGTAAATAGGAGGAAAGACTTAGGGTTGCCACTCTCCTTGACACAAAAGGGTTGAAGGCAAAGGATACTGTTAAAATGAATTTTACATGTGAAATCTATGAACTAATCATGTTTTGGTACTTGTTGTCTAGCAGATACCAGTGAGAATTGAGTGTGGATAATGCAATTTAGTGAGACAGTTAGAATCATATAGGCCTTTCAGTGTGATTTATTTTTGTGGAAAAAATGTGCTGGACTGGGTGGCGGTCATATTTTGTACCGCTCTGCGGTACATCTAGTTATTCTTTATTTTTAAATGATTTTACCTTGTGTTTTTTCTTTTTATTATGATCTTTACCTTTTAACTATTCTTTGACTATATTGTTCTTCTATGCTTTTATTTGTTATTATTGTTTGGTTTTGTTTATGTAAAGCACATTGAATGACCTCTGTGTATGAAATGCGCTATATAAATAAACTTGACTTGACTCGGTGAGGAGCAAAGAGCCTCAGCCCTAACCCCCGCATGCCCCCCCCCCCCCCTGTCCCGGAGGAGGAGGCAGCGGCCGCACTGCAGCGGGTGGCACTCACACACCACGGACGAGTTTAATGGGGCTGACAGGCGTCTCTTTCACAGGCAACACAAAAGAACCCCGTTGACAAACAACCGCTACAACACAACAACAACAACAACACTTAAT